>NW_012112253.1:4630956-4631272 GCF_000951035.1 Colobus angolensis palliatus
CCGTGTTAGCCAGGATGGTCTCGATCTCCTGACCTCGTGATCCGCTTGTCTCGGCCTCCCAAAGTGCTGGGATTACAGGCTTGAGCCACCGCGCCCGGCCGTTCTTTACCATTTTATTAACTGACATTGAGCAAGGAAAAGTCTCACAGCTCAAACCTTCTTGGTCAAACCCAATCTCTGGGCCAGTTGCAGTAGCTCACACCTGTAATTCCAGCACTTTGGAAGGCCGAGGCGGGCGGATCACCAGGTCAAGAAATCGAGACCATCCTGGTCAAAATGGTGAAACCCTGTCTCTACTAAAAATACAAAAATTAGC
>NW_012112253.1:4631457-4671317 GCF_000951035.1 Colobus angolensis palliatus
GGAGGTTGCAGTGAGCCAAGATAGTGCCACTGCACTCCAGCCTGGGCGACAGAGTGAGATTCCATTGAAAGAAGGAAAGAAAGAAAGAGAGAGAGAAAGAGAGAAGAAGGAGGGAGGGGGTGGAGGGAGGGAGGAAAGAAGGAAGGAAGGAAGGAAGGAAGGAAGGAAGGAAGGAAGGAAGGAAGGAAGGAAGGAAGGGGCTTAACCTCTGTGTTTGATTCACCTGGTTTTGTGCTCATAGAAAAGAAAACATTTTATAATTCTGCACTCTACATTTCTGACACAGCCATTTTTCCAAGTTCTTGTCAACCAGGGCATTTTCACTTTTTTTCTTTTTTTAACTTCACTCATTTTACTTCTAAATAGCTGTGATGCCAGTCTCTCCTCTATGATAATGGATTTCCATTCTCATCAATATAGCGCTTTCAAAGTCCCTTCATGGGTATTGGCAACAAGAAATCGGCAGCTGTAAGGACTGAGAACAGACACACGTCGTTTTCCTGTGCTTTGCTTTATTGTGCTTCAGGGATAATTGTGTTTTTTTCTAAATGAAGGTTTATGGCAATCCAGTGTCAAGCAAGTCTGTCAGCCTCATTTTTCTAACAAGATGTACTCTATATGTGTCTCTGCCTCACAAAAAATGTGATTTGGTAATTGTTGCAATATTTCAAACATTTTTATTATTTTTTTATCTGTTATAGTGATCTGTGATTAGTGATCTTTGATGTTACTATTGTAATTGCTTTGGGGCACCATGAATTGCACCTATGTAGGACTGCAAACTTCATTGATAAGTGCTGCATGTATTCTGACTGCTCCACCAAACAACCATTCTCCCATCTCTCTTCATCTCCTCAGGCCTCCCTATTCCTTGAGTCACAACAATAGTGAAATTAAGCCAATTAATAACCCTAAATGGGCTGGGCGCAGTGGCTCACACCTGTAATCCCAGCACTTTGGGAGGCTGAGGTGGGCAGATCACTTGAGGTCAGGAGTTCGTGACCAGCCTGACCAACATGTTGAAACCCCATCTCTACTAAAAAATACAAAAATTAGCCAGGCGTGGTTGTGGGTGCCTGTAATCCCAGCTACTCCAGAGGCTGAGGCAGGAGAATCGCTTGAACCTGGGAGGCAGAGGTTGCAATGAGCCGAGATCACACCATTGCACTCCAGCCTGGGCAACAAGTGTGAAACTCCATCTCAAAAAACAAAACAAACAAGCAAACAAAACAAAATAACCCTAAATGAGCTCTAAGTGTTCAAATGAAAGGAAGAGTTGCACATCTCTCACCTTCACATCAAAAGGCAGAAACCTTTAAGCTTAGTCAGAAAGGCATGATGAAGGTTGAGACTAGCCAATAGCTAGACTTAACCAAGTTATGACTACAAAGGAAAAATTCTTGTAGAAAATTAAAAGTGCTACCCCAGTAAATATACAAATGATGAGAAAGTGAAACAGCCTTATTGCTGATATAGAGCAAGTTTTATGGGTATTGATAGAAAGTCAAACCAGCCACAGCATTCCTTAAGCCAAAGCCTGACCCAGAATGAGGCCCTAACTCTCTTTAATTCTATGAAGACTGAGAGAGCTGAAGAAGCTGAAGAAGCTGCAAAAGAAAAGGTGGAAGCTAGCAGAGGTTGGTTAATGAGGTTTAAGGAAAGAAACCGTCTCCATAATATGAAAGTGCAAAGCGAAGCAGCAAGTGCTGATGGAGATGCTGCAGTAAGTTATCCAGAAGATCCAGCTAAGATGATTGATGAAGGTGGCTACACTTATCAGTAGATTTTTAATATAGACAAAGCAGCCTTCTACTGGAAGAAGGTACAATCTAGAACGTTGCTATCTAGAGAAGAGAAGTCAATGTTGGGCTTCAAATCTTCAAAGGACAGGTTGACTCTCTTGTTAGGGAGAGTCAGTCACTAACGCAGCTAGTGACTTTAGGTTGGAGCCAATGCCCATTTACTATTCTGAAAATCCCAGGGCCCATAAGAATTATGCTAAATGGGACAACAAAGCCTAGATGACAGCATATCAATTTACAGTATGGTTTACTAAATATTTTAAGCTCACTGTTGAGACCTACTACTGAGAGGAAAAAAAGATTCCCCTCAAAATGTTACTGCTGATTGGCAATGCACCTGGTCACCCAAGAGTTCCGAAGGTGATATACAAGGAGATTAATGTTGTTCATATGACTGCTAACATAATCCATTTTGAAGCTGATAGATCGATGAGTAATTTAAACTTTCAAATGTTATTACTCAAGAAATACATTTTGTAGGGCTATAGTGCCATAGATAGTGATTCCTCTGTTGAATCTGGGCAAAGTCAATTGAAAATCTTCTGAAAAAGATTCACCATTCAGTTGACATTAAGAACATTTATGATTCATGAGAGGAGGTCAAAATATCCACATTAACAGGAATTTGGAAGAAGTTGATTCAGGCCCTCATAAATTACTTTGAGGGTCAAGTCTTCATTGGAGGAAGTAATTGCAGATATGGTGAAAATAGTAAGAGACCTAGAATAAGAAGTGGAACCTGAAGATGAGACTGAATTGCTGCAGTCTCATGGTAAAATTTGAATAGACAAGGAGTTCTTTCTTATAGATGAGCAATAAAAGTAGTCCCTTGAAGTGGAATCTACCCCTGGTGAAGATGCTGTTAACACTGTTGAAATGACAACAAAGGATTGAAAATATCATGTAAACTTAGTTGATATAATAGCAGCAAAGTTTGAGAGCATTATTTCCAATTTTGAAAGATATTCTACTGTGGTTTAAATACTATCAACCAGCATCACATGCTATAGAGAAATCTTTTGTGAAGGGAAGAGTCAATTGATTGACTTTCATTATTTCATTATTGTCTTATTTTAAGAAATTGCCACAGCCACTCCAGCCTTCAACAACCACCAACCAATCAGTCAGTAGTGACTCCCATAGAGGCAAGACCCTCAACCAGCTAAAAGATTACAATTTCCTGAAGGCTTAGATGATTATTAGCATTTTCTTTAGCAATAAAGTATTTTTAATTAAGATGTGTATACTTTTCTTAGACATAATACTATGACATACTTTATGGACTACAGTATAGCATAAACGTAACTTTCATATGTACTGGAAAAAAGTTTTGACTCGCTTTATTGCAATATTTTCTTTATTGCTGTGATCTGGGACTGAACCCATGATACATCTGAAGTGTGCTTGTATTCTGATCTCCTCTCCCATCCCTGGATTTTTAAACTGTTAAATAAGAACGATAGAGCACTGTTCAAAGTACTTGTTAGAGATACATTTTGGTTATGAGTTCTCAAGCATTATAGAATATGTGTCGCAAACCTCATGGACTGTTAAGCCTCCTGTGGAATTACATTCTTACTAGCATTTCCATGAAGTGTCTAATATGAGAACAGATTTGTTCAACTTTTGGAAAACAACTGATGGGCTGAGTTAAGTTTTCAATAAGCAACACTATTTTTTATTATTTACAGTTTTAAACCTCTAAATATAAAACAAATTGGTGGCTCCTTCACTGGCTTACATATATGTGTCTATTATTGAAAGTTCATATAGATTCAGAAGGTCACACTTTCCTTTATATTTATAGTGTCCAGATTTGAAAATCACCATGAATATGACATGTAAATCTCAGTTTTTAGTTTTAAAAGGTATTTCTTTATAATTTTCTAATCATATTTAGCATCAGTCCATATAGATATATGGAATTAGAAGAGAGGGGTTATATTATAGTGCCTCTTTAAATAAAACTTTGATTTCTATTCATAGAAATTTAATTTAAGATAATTTTTGGTAGTAAAAATTCTAGGAGTAAAAAGTGTGTTCAAATCTTTTATGGCATTCTTTGGATTGCAATAGTGTTTGTTTTTACTTAAACTTGTGCTTTTTTTTCTTTCTCGCAATTTGTTACTTGAATATGTGTTTGCAAAAGGGGTTCTTCATGTTAGAGGTAGAAAATTTTGTGAAAGATTGGAAAACCTCTGAGTTTAATGCTCTCTCTTCTGCAGAAATAACATGAAATTTAAGAAACAAGAAATCTTACATAAGCCATACTTCAGTCTATCGATGTATATATGAAACCACTAATTCCAGTTTGGGATTTAAGCAGTTCTGGACCAATCCTAAGGCTCTTCATGCTGCCTACTCCAGGGAGGCCTGAAATGTCAAAGTCTTATGTCATCTCAATTGTCATATCCCATCTTGCTGCAAACCACATAACCTATGAGGATCGCTGCCATGAAAACTCATCAATGCTCCTCTCCATGAACAACATCTCCCCAGTTAAAGTCCTCTTTACCAAGTCTGAACATTTTCAGATGGAAATATCTATTCATTCACCTGCAGTCAGTGCATAGAAACATCACTTAATGAGAACTATAACAACCTCTGAGCTCTCTGTTCTTTAACCTTGTAATTAATATACTCTCTCAGTTTTTGGTTAAGCAGTCCAGTGGTATAGCACCAGGGACAGAAAGACACTCTAGTTCTTCACTGTTGACATGAGAATGCACAAAGACAAGCTCAAGTTTCACTTTAATGGTGATGGAAATGGGAGGGGTTAATAAAAAGCTGCCTCTATAGAGTGTTTTCTGCTTGTTTGACAGAGTTCTGCTCATCAACGAAACATTATTAGGGGGCACTTGTCTGTCAAATAGTATAGTCACTCAGAACAAATACTATTAAGAAACCACAGGCTGAACTATCAGGCTAACAGTTATTTAAGCTATGTATTCTGTATGACAATGAATATCATATTTACTGTATTTGCCAAAATAACTTACATTTTACAGATACACCCCTAGATTACTGTTCAGAGGCTTGATGCCATGCCATTAAATTAATACTGAATTCACATACTAGACAATTAAATTAGTACCTCAGCCCCACTGGCTCCCACTCTCCTTTCACCTATCTCAAATTTGATCGCCATTTGATACATAAGGTACTGTTGACACAGGTTGCTATGATGCCAGTTTACCAAAGAGATTTTTAAAAATTTGTTTAGAGAGTGTACACACTTCTTCAAAGATAAATGCACACCAGAGAAAATCCTAACAGCTTTTAATTTCCATGCTTTTCAATTTTATTGTTGTAAATGCAACTGTTTATAGGACTAATGACACAGGCTGGCTCTGTTGAGTCAATTACACCAGTAGGCAGTTGGATCAGATTCTTTACTCATGTTCCATTTACTCTATGTGGGTGTTTGATATTTGACTAAATTGAATTGCACCAGAGAGCCTTGGTGCTTTCCGTCCTCTGCATCTCTGCACACTTTATTGAACAATGAAATAAATGATAATATGCTAGATGCAGGGTGGTGACTGTGCACAAGCACATGTGGCCATAGCTACACAGTGAGCAATAGTCAACCAGCAGCTCGGTGTGTTATATGAGATGCCTCAGCAATGGCAGGATTCCATGGGAAGAAACTTATCAGACTGATGTATGGTGTATATATGCTTCAATTTTTAGTTTATTGTTGTTCTGTTTCTTAATTTCACAGGGGAGGGAGAAAGTGGGATTGATGAAGACAGAAAAAGGGGTAATTTGTGATGTCATGTGCTCCTGTTAGTGACAGTAACACAGGACCATCTGGACTTGGGAAACATGCAGGCAGATGCTAAGCAGACTCCCCACACACTCCTAAATGCCAGTGTGCTTCTCTGCTGACCCACAACTAAGCATGCAATTCTGGTAATGAGCCGCCCAGTGTGCAGAGAGCTTGATGGTTCCGATTTATGCCACACTGTGGGAAGATGCATAATGCAGCATGGCTTGCTCGCTCATTTCCCTCGTGACATATACCATGATATTGTCACCATCTATTGTGTTCCTAATAATGAACCAGACATAGTATGTAAATAGTCTCATCTAATGCCAATAGCAAAACTCAAAGAAGCAGTAATATCTACCATAATACATAAGAAACTGGAGACTCCGGATGCTTATTTATTTGCCCTAGAGCACCTGGCATTGGTATTTGAACCCAGATCTGTCTAAATCAAATCATATTCTTTTACTATTATGTTAGAGCTTCTCCAACAAACCCATCTTCTTTTTAAACTTCATTGGTTTTTGAAGGCCAGAGTCCTCATAAAACTTGTAACATTGGTATTAAGGAAATATTTGTTACATTCATAATTTTATTTTATTTTTTAATTTACAGCACCTCTACCCTAAAGCATAGTGACAGAAAACAGCTAGTTAAAACATGGTAATGTATATCCTAACTCTTCACATATCTTAGAAAGAATTAGATAACCTAGCCTCAGTGGGAAAGATTCTATTTGGGAACTAAATTTCAATGACCAATTTAGAATTGCTACTACTTACTCATTTTGCAGTTTTATAATCATACATAAGTAACTAGATCATGAGGGCAAAAGAACAAGCCATAGGATGCCAATTCTGTATGTGTTTTATGGGTTAATCGTGGGGTAAAATTTATCTGTTAGTTTGAACTCAAGCAAGAACAATACCATTATCTTAACAATACAAAACAAGAGATCTAAAGCTATTGTTTTCGCACTCTCATAAGGAAACAACTAGTGTGAACTTGTTTGTTTCCCATTTCTATTTGAGGCCTTGCTAATGTACTTTCTCCGGTGCATTTTAACCATCTTCCATGGACCCATATTTTGGGACAATGGAAGCGCTTTAGACCAGACTTACAAAGGCTCTCTCATCACCTGAAATATAAGAGCTATATCAGTGTTTTAGGGTCTTAAATCAGGTGGAACTCCTTTTCTTTTTGCTGATCTTCCAGAGTTAACGTTTTCCATGAAGAAAATTTAGGAAGTTATGGCAATAGCTTCAGGTCTCTCCTGGGCCCACACAATAACTATATCTTGGTAATCATTTCAATACAACTAATGAAGAAACATAGTTAAAGATCTACAGCTGCTGTGCCAGTCAAGAGTGGGGTAGTGAAGTGCATTGTAGTAATACAAGGACTTTTCATCATTGAACTTCCAAAGGTGTGTAGTGATGTAGTTTGACATGGGTTGGTATATTTTAATAATTACCTTTCCAATTTTTGAAATAAAGTGATGGACAAAATATTTAAAATCTTATGTGAGTTTTAATCTTCTGCAGCATTCAACCAAGTGAATTTGGGTTTGTGACTGTAACTCTTTGCTTTAGTTTTTCTATCTCCCAGACTTCACATAGTTCTTTGAAGCTTCATGGTGGGTAAAAGTTTTCTAGTGTATTCCCTGTTAGAATTTTTAAATAGTGAAGCAATGTCTCAAATATACTGTGTTGAATCTTTAAGACTTCATGCTCCTTAATAATCACCTTAGAAATGAAAATAAACTGGAAAGCATTCAAGAATATGTTTTAAAGACATTTGTGACCATTATGAACATTGATAATTTCATATATATATTTTATATACATATACACAGATATGTATATATATTTTAGCTTACAAAACAAAGACATGAAGAATAACAAGAGGTCTCAATAAAGATGAGAAAATTGTTTAGAGTTTGTGGAAGCCAAGGTATTTGATAGCAGTAACATCATAACATGGCGGTTATCATACATATATTAAGCACTTGCTTGGAGCTGAGTATCGGGTCACAACCCTGAAAGCCAAACATTTCATCTGTATTTTACAAATGGAGAAACTTGGTTTAGAGAGGCAAGCTGCCTCCCCAAGGTCATTTGATTAGTACGTTCAAGAGAAAGAATTTGTCTTTTTCATTCCTGAGCCTCTATTATCTTTTAATGAATCCTATCCTCACACACAAAAAAATTTATCTATCTAAAACTAGTCAAGTAATTTGTTTATTTTAAAAAGGAAATAAATAAAATGTATAATCCAGGCATTGCTTCCAGTTAACTTACCGATGTCTCCCCAGTTCCTGAGAGTAAGAGCACAGTGTAGCATTGTTCTGTCCAACATATTGAGGATGTTGTACTGAATAATGTTTAGGTATTTGGGAACTGGGTTCAGATTGCCTGAAATCATGTATAGTTCTACCAGTTATTAGCTGTGTGTGATTAACTTCTCTGTGCTTGGGCTACCATATTTATAAAATGGGAGTCATGACAGTTCTTGTCCTATAGTATTATTGTGCAGACTAGATGAATTGAACTCATATACACACAGTAAGAACCCAATAAATGTCAGTTAAAATTATTATAGATATCAGTTGTTGAACAAATGGGTAGAAATGTCAGCAAGGAAGATTGCCATCTCAATGGTTTTACCTTATTTTCTACCAAGCATTCATGCTTTCTTTGATTTTTTTTTTTTTCTTATTGCATCATCCTGGTGATTTCTCCAAAGCAGTAGAAGCAGTTTTTCAGGATAGTTTTGCCTATTGTCAGCTAGCTATATGAGACATGGACTTCCAGTTGCCCTTGGAATTCACCAAGGTATTATCTGAGATGAGATCTTACCCAAGACACTGGACGGCATCCTAGTGCCCGAAATCAGTCAGTTCTATCACCAGGTGAGCTGATTATTTCAGGGAATTTTACTCACCTGATCTTCCATTAGGGCTGCTTCGCAAACCAGAGCATGTGCTATTTCTAGTGAAATGATGACCCTGCTTCAGAACGCAAGTACATTAAGGACACTTAATTACAGATGATGGTCCTGTTTAGTTGTTAAGGGAGTAGGACAAGATGGAAAATTGTGAATTTAGATTACTAGATAACAGAGACTTTTTCTTTTGTACAGGTAACTCATGATTTAAGTATAAGTGACAATGAAAATTGAACCACACCATCATTTAAGAAATTGCCCTATGATAGAACTAGAATTTCATATATATTTGGAACATTCTCAGCTAAATTGACCCAGTATAATTCCAGGAATATGGCAGTTAAAAATGTGCCCTTTGGAGGAAAAAGAGGGAGTACAGATTCCAGGATAATAAATACTGGAGGAGTGGGGGAATCAGAGTATTGGCTTCCAGCTGGCATGGCAGAGGTGGTTATAATTGAGAAAAATAAAAACTTGGATTAGGCAGCCATTCAGTATACTCAAGCTGCTACTCTGCTACTACTAGATCAGTATGCCTCAAAATCTAACTTTTACCGTTTTGTAACAACTGTGGTCCCTTGCACTGCTATAATAATAAAAAAAAATCCATCCCATTGCTGTATTTTCTTTACAGATAATAGCTGTCTTTTTATATTTAAATAAACATCACTTTTTAAATTCTTTTTTCCTATCTTTTTCCGTCCAGAATTTTGAAGGCTATTTTATGTGCCTCTTTAAAAATGTCTAAGTTTATCAGGTTCACAAAATGGAAGAGTTAAGAGGCAAAAACTGTCCTAATTACAATCATGCTCAGCACTTACTAAGATAGGCACACTCCTTAATTCTGTATTTTAACAATCTATAGATTATTAGTTCTATAAAAATCCAAGCAAAGAAGACAAAAATTGAAGTAAATAATTATAAAGGAAAATCTTTCAAACACATACATCACTTTTCTTTTCAGATGGCTGCTCACCTTCTTGGGTACTGGGGCTTCTGTCTGGGGCCTTCACTCTTTAACCTCACCATCTGTCAGTAGGGTTTTAAGGCACACTCTGGGATCTTTATTTTTCTGCTTACACATACCCAGATAATGCACTTACATTTATTTTAGAGACAAGAATAAAAGTTAAATTTTATTTTAGCCTGTGCTATTTGGAAATCAAGCATCTGGCTGGCTGAAAAAGGCTATGGTACCATTTTGTTTTATAACTTAGAAGGTGCTGAACTCCATTATGAAGGAATTAAATTCTCAGAGGGTATTTTCTGGTGCTGTCTTTCTGAGAAATCATCATCCTTAGCACTCTGCCTCATTTTCCACCAGAATCGCCCTTCACCAGATGAAGTCAGGGAAACTCAAACAGCAGCCTTACAGAAACAAAGACTCCAATCTGCAGAAGGGACCATAATCTTATTGTGTCAGTCAGAAACTCTGAATTGGATCTGCTCGCTAAATTCCCGCTATAACTTTGTCAGCCACATCTGCAGCTCTGTGTCTCTGTATCACTGTACTTGGACAACTCAAACACATTGTGGCTTGTTATTTCTCTCTGGCTTGCTTTTTTCTCTTCTGTCTGTCTTTCCTTGTTTTCTATTTTTTTTTTCTTTTCTTCACTTATGTCTTTTCATCTACTGGCAGCTGTTTCCCCTGACCTCATACATCTAAAAAGAGTGGTGTGACATCTAAAAAGAATGGTGTGTGTAATTTCTGCATACCTCATGGGGTTCTAGGAGAAATTGTCTTGTTTACCATCTCAAAGGAACACCAGTTTATCAATAGAACACACATAATGATTGTGGTGGTGCTAGAAGCTTCCATATACTGACCATCTTGATTCCAAAGATGGAAGGTCCCCGAGGAGTCAAATGTTTTCCCCATAATGTTGAATAATGTAATTTCTATTCACATCTCAACTGCCTGCACTTTACTTCCAGAGCATCCCATTCCATTTTGAAACTTGGTCTGTGAATGTGTTGGGGATAGAGCTAGCTTTTGTCAAGGAAACTGTGTGTATGGGCTCTGCTGAAAGGGACGATGGTCTTCTCGTTGCTGTCTCCTTTTAAAATTGGAGGCGTCTGAACGCAGTGTAATGCTTCAGAAGTGCATGTCTTTAGGAGACAGATTTCTCGCTGCCTAGGTCTGAGCGGAGCGGCCCTCATGCTGCCTGACAAGGGCTGAGCTGCGGCTGCTTCTCCAGAGGAGACAGGACACTGTTTTCTCTGTAACAAGATAAGGCAGCCCAGCTGTATCTCCTAAAACACGCTTTATTTTTGTTGCTGTTGCCCTCTCCCCTCCCATCCCCTCCCCCAGGTCGGCCCTCAGTGCCCTCCCGAGAAGTACACGCGCTTTATGGCCGCCTCTCCCTTTCTGTGAATTAGAGTTGCCCTAATGTCTCAGCCACAGGAGAGGGAACAAGGGGAGTCAGAGGCAGGCAAGGCCATTTCCTCCTCTAGTTACCCTGAGAGGCGAACTGATGAGAGAGGTATTTCATTACATTCCAATTTCAGCCACTGTCCAGAAAGGGGGAGATTCTGTTAATTTTACTGAAGGCAAATATTTATTTTCTTAACATAGCCCTGCATTTTTTTTTTTGATACAGTAATTTGGTTTTACCATTGCAATCTGTAACTGAAATCACTCACCTAAGCCAGAAAAGCATCATGCAGCAGATGTATATTTATATTCCTACACTTACATTTTTACTGAATCAAAGTCTCGATTCTTATGTACAGACTTCATCAATTATCATCAGTCTTTATCAGCAATTAGCATAATTTTAGCCTTTCAAAAATTGAGAAAGTTTTCTTAATTATTACCTATGTATAGTTAAGCTAGGTATGTATGGTAAGAATTTTTAAAGTAACATAGGATCTATTAAAATATAGTATTTGAGTTAAAATAGTTGGGTGTTGTGCATGAGAAATCATGAGAGGCTATTTTCAGCAATCCACGTTTTTTATTTTTCTTTAAGACAGGAAGCAAAGAGCAAATAATACAAATACATTTTTTCCTTTTACAGATTTTATATTTCTCTTGGTTATATTTTTAATGCAGCAGTTTGTCCATTCATCATAAGAACAGATCAGTAGCTATCTAGTTCTAATTTCAGATATCCAAAATTGTATAACAAGCTAAGCTGTGTGTTTCCACTTTGCCGGCAGAGTATGCCCTTCTTTGAGGTAGTTGCGGATGAGAATAAACCACCTACAAACAAACGTCCAATCCTAAATCTTGGCATCCTTTAGCCGTGTGGTAAAACTCTATTACCACCTCCCCAAAGGGTTAATGGCGCCACTATCCGAGGGACAATTCATTCTCCTGCTAAACGCGATGACAAATAACCATTATTCTTTCCAACTGCACTGATAATCGGGACAGCTTAAACATTTTCGCCAGTATAAGTGAAACCATTAATCCTCTTGGATTTCATGATAAGTGGTGACTGTGAAATAATGACTGTGTCATTGTAGGCAAGAAAAAATGTTAACAATTAAAACAAGTTAGCCATTATCTTACCGGGTACTGAATCGCTTTCACATTTCATTTGCAATATTGTAAATGATATGTACCTTATTAAAAAGCTCTTATTATCTAAGAAACCTAATTAGTCAAAAATTTGCAGTCACCACTATAATTTTCTAATGATATAAATGCTACAGTGGGTATTGGACATGGGGAAATGTTTCTGTTTATCCATAAAAGATCCACAATATGTCATTGTTTCCCAGAAATATCATAATATCTAACTTATTTTTTTCTGGGTATAATTATATTTTATTTTAAGCAATCCACCTGGCTATTATTGAACAGAATGCAAAATCCCTCCTTAGCTAACAGTGTATTTAAGCCAAACATTAAGCTTTCTGCCAAAAGATGATAAAAGTCCAAGAAAATAACAATTACAATTTTATAGTGTGTTGGAGATTTTTTTTTTCCCTATGCTCATCTTCAACAAATGAAACTGATAAACTGATCTGGGAGACTTAGTATACCTCCATGCTGAAAGGGGGGAGTCCCTGCATTTCTCACAGGGAATGTCCAAGATCAAGTTCAAATCCAATAGTTTCATTCTCCAGACATATAAAATGATGAAAATAACATCAAAATTCTGGAGAAAGAGTATGAATGCAGATATTATATCTAGATATTACATACATGTTTGTAACCAATAAGTAAACATTAACAGAATAATTCTACATACAAACACAACTGTAATTTTTTTCTTTAGAAGTCCTATAGAAAGAGGGACTTGTGTTCAGCATATAGATTCAGTGGTGTGTTGCACAATGCACTAGCATATCTAATACTTACGGAAACGACTCATGCCAAGCACTTAGACTCCTTGTCATTTATAAGTGTTCAATAAATGTTAGCTATTTTAGAATCACCAGTATATCAGATTACTTCAGTAATATCAAATAGAATGTATATGCATATATATGGATGTATAATGGACACAAATGGACTTTCCTACATAAAATGTGTCATAACAGAAATGACAGAAATCAACGCCCTTCTTCCTGGAGCCAATTCTGCGATTGTGAGTATTGGCTATAACTTTTTAGAATCTGTAAATCATCCTCTTTCAGTTTAAATTGCTCAGTGGTGCCTAAGCATCGTGCTTGGTACTGGAGCAAGGGGAAAACAAAAAGAAACCTTATATGTGGCCCTTACCCTAGACTAATACTTTGTCTATATGATGAGGTTTTTCCTGTGCATCTTTCTTGTTAAGAGTTCATAAAATTTTCTACAGTTGTTAAGAAAATTATATATATTAAATTATGTATCACATAACTGGAATCATAATGAAGCAGCAGAAAGACTAGGGAAGGTTAATGGAGACTGAAGCATCAACGTGGGTGGAAGGAAGAGGGAAAAAAAAGGAAGAAGGAGGAAAGGAAGGAGGGAGAGAAAGAAAAAGAAGGAAAGCATTTGAACAGCAGGTTTTATGTTGGGTGTTTGTGAATATGCGATCTAGTTTGGCTCATAAACTGTGTGAAGTTGGGATTCTTACCCCCATTTTACAGATGAAAGCAAATGCCAATGCTGTTTGGTTTATATTTGACATGTGTTCTAAGATTAGTAACTTGGCTTTATCCCATCAGTTCCAATTGAAGCAATGCTAAGGCAATGTCAGAAATCAAGTTAAAATCCAACAGTGAGTCTCCAGATGAACCTACCAAAAGCACCAGGAGTTGAAAATGGCTCTGATCCCCTGGTGCAGTGTTGCATTTAGGTGAACATTTCTGCTGTTCCTTCTTGAATAAGGAGTTCTGGAGCTTCTACTTCAAACAATGGTGACACAAGTGCCCATAAACTTAATTCTCTAGTTTCCACTTTTCTTCTGTTAGTACCAGGATTGGCTCACCCGCTTCCCTATTAAATGTCACCATCGCACTCAATGCCAAAAGCCAACTTAGAAACACAATCATTTTAAAAACATGTACACCAAAACATAAAATATATAAACTGTAAATATCATATGACACAATGGAAAGGAAAATATAATTATATCAAGAACTCTTGGCTAAAGAAAACAGCAGAAATTAAAGCTGCACTTTTGAGCTTCCTAGCAGTGAAAGCAAACATGGAACCAATACAGTCTAGACTTTATTATCAGATTTCTCTTCCTCGCTGCTGGGAAGTAGAATGCCCCAAGGCAACTCCTCTCTCCTGTCCCCAAAGGTGCAGGTGACCATTTGTTATGTTCTGAAATGTCCTATTCTCAGCAATAATCGTAAATGCAATGGATAAGTCACTACTTTTACACCTCCCTTCGTTTCTTCTCTCTTTCATTTAGATCGTGGCAGTGATGGGTCTTCAAGGAACTGAAAAGATCATTGTAACTAAAGTAAGCACAGTGTTATGTTTCTGCGGGTCACTCTAAAACCTGGACACTTTACTGTAGGAATGGAATGGGAATGGAACCAGTATGGACTTACCTGTGTTCCCCAAAATTCCTATATTAAAGCCCAATCTGACTGCATTTAAGCCTTTAAAGAAGTAATTAAGATTAAATGAGGCCATAATGTGTCCAGAGTTTGTTCCTTCCCGTGGTTTCATGGGCTCGCTGACTTCAGGAGTGAAGCCACTAACCTTCAAGGTGAGTGTTACAGCTCCTAAACGTGGTGCAGACCCAAAAAGTGAACAGTAGCAAGATTTATTATGGAGAGTGAAAGAACAAAGCTACGACGATGTGGAAGGGATCACCAGCAGGTTGCCGCTGCTGGCGTGGGGGCTAGCTTTTATACCCTTATTTGTCCCCACCCATGTCCTGCTGATTGGTCCATTTTATAGAGTGCTAATTGGTCCATTTTACAGCACGCTGACTGGTTCATTTTACAAACCTCTAGCTAGCCACAGAGAGCTGATTGGTGCATTTTTAGAGTACTGATTGACTCATTTTACAAACCTCTAGCAAGCAACAGGGTGCTGATTTGCGTTTTACAATCCTAGCTGTGGAGTGCTGATTGGTGCATTTTACAATCCTCTTGTAAGACAGAGAAGTTCCCACCTGACCCAAAAGTCCAGCTGTCTTCACCTCTCAATAAGGGTTGGCTCTAATCCAATATGACTGGTGTCCTTATGAGAGGAAGAGATTCCGGGACACACAGCAAGAGACATCAGGGTGGTTGTCTGCAAGCCAAGGAGACAAGCCTCAGGGGAAACCAATTCTATTGACACCTAGGCTTTGCACTTCAGCCTTCAGAACTATGAGAAAAAGTGTGCTCCTCAGGCTCTCTTTTCCCAGGATGTTAACAAGTATATTGTAAAAGTGGACATCAATAGAACTTGAGAAATAGTGAGCTGCACATAATTTACCAGATTTCTTCATGCATTGGAGTTGCTAGTATAGGAATATCATAGAAAGAGTTTCCCAAATGGTAAATGAAAGTCGGTTTGGGGGACCATATTAGGTCACTTGGTTTTCTTGTAAAAAATTTGCACCCATGGTTTGCTGGTTAAGGGACAGTCATTTTGATTTTGTCCCCCATGCTGGTCTTCACCATCATGGAAATCAGACCTGGGAATGTCTCTTAAATAAGTGAGACAAAGAAAATGAATATGGCTAAGAAATATGAGTAAAGTTCCAGGCAATTAGGCAGGGAGGAAGCTGAAGGAAAGGGTTGAGAGCTTGGCTTTGAAATCAACCATAGGTTTGACTGAATGCACCACTTTTATTCTATGTCATCCCTTAATTCTGTGTAATTGAACTTTGGTTCCTTATATATAAAATGGAGTGATAATGCCCTGGTCAAATTAAATGCTCAAAAAGTAGGGGAGGCCATTGAACAGAAGGGGGTGGCCAAGGAAGGAAAAGAGGTATACCAAGGACCACAGAACAACCCACCTGGACCTGCTATTCCTGGTGATTGTTCCCCATGCACACCTTAGCTATTTTAAAGTCATAGGCTGCTGGAGTCTGTGCATTCTTAAATCAGGAACTTAAGTCAGTTCTTGTAAAATAATGTATGTACTCCCATGAGTTTATGCATTTCTGATGAACTGACCACTGGGTACACACTGAAAGTGTTACATACTTTCTCATGCCTCCATAACCTTCCATCTGCTATTTTTTCTGTCTGGAATTTCCTTTCCCATGTGCCCTCTCTGCCTGACAACTTTCTACTCTGCCTCCACATCTTGACTCAAGCATCACCTCTTCTCCAAGGTATCCCCCAAATCTTGAGGGTGAAGTCAGGCAAGGATTCTCCTGCACTCTTCTTCACCAGGTGCCTTCCATGAGTGCAATCTTCTTACCATAGCTTCATCGTCTTCATGTCTCCCCAGCACAGGCCCAGACACACACGGCATGGAAAACAGAAGTTTGTGCTTTATGCTGTGGGTCCTTGAGCTTCTGCACAGTGCCTCCCGGCATGTGACAGATGCTATGGTATTGTTGTTTTGTTTGTGTTTTTGTTTTGATTTGCAGTAAGGTATGTTTGTTTTTAGTTTTCAGGATTTTTTTTTCTTTTTGATGTATCTTTTTGAATATTTAAATCACATATGTGGTTTCTAAATCAAAACTATTAACAAGCCTATTGTTGAAAGACAGAATAAAATAATCATTGTTTTCAAAACCTCAAACTGGAACACATAATTTTTTTATTTTAACTCTTTTTAAAATTATACTGTAATTTCTGGGATAGATGTGCAGAACATGCTGGTTTGTTACATAGGTATACATGTGCCATGGTGGTTTGTTGCATCCATCAACCCGTCATCTAGGTTTTAAGCCCTGCATACATTAGATATTTGTCCTAATGCTCTCACTCCCCTTCCCCCACAACCCCCGACAGGCCCTGGTGTGTGATATTCCCCTCCCTGTGTCCATGTGTTCTCATTGTTCAACTCCCACTTATGAGTGAGAACATGCAGTGTTTGGTTTTCTGGAACACATAAATTTTTTACATATCCATGTATCCGCATAAAATTTCTTCCAAAGCAGTGCACATCAAACTAGTGTAGTTACACATTTAATGCCAGTTCTTCACTGAAAAAATAAATTGTACAAATCAGGCCTGTCTTGGTTTTAGGTAGCCATTCATTTAATGTGTGCCTACATCCTCCTGTCATATGTAATACAACCTGGTCCTGACCTTGCCACATTCACATCACATTCTCCTATTATCTGAAAGGCCAAGATGAGGTCCTGCCTCAAATAAAAATAGAGTGCATCACAGCCTCTGAAGGAAACAGGCTGTAACTGTTAATAACAATCAGCTCTTCCCTTGATAGTCACATTCACCATGAAACCATTTTCCTTAGATACATGTTGTAATTTAAGGGGTCTGAGCTCATGCAGAAGTCTAGGCATAAATCTACTAATGGTTTCATCCCTAGGGAATCCCTTCATGTTCCCTTGGAAATGTTTCTTCTTTTCTTTGCACCCACAAGAAGCCTGGAAGTGACCACTTTCTAGAACCATTACTTTCAGGCCCACCTGGCCACTGCAGTTCCTGCCAGCTGCCTCCCCCAGATCCCACAGCCTTGGTTGTCCTAAGAACAAAAGGTTCGTCCAGAAAGGCTACATGGAGACTCCAGTTACCACTAACATTAATCACACGTGCACACTGCCTTGTACCTGCTCTGGTGGGATTTACTTACACATTATTTTCTGCCCAACTGAGCAGAACCATTCCTGAGAAGTATCCCATATTTCAAATCATCACAGTTCTCTCTTGATCTTTTTAAATTCATTTACAGAAGAAATATTTGTTTTACATTTTTACATTTTGATCTCATAATACTTTCAGGAAATTTACAATTTCTTATCAGCATAGTGATTTAGAGATAACAAAATGCTTTCAAATACCACACCTCTGGTAATTATGACTACACAGGAGAAAGAATTCTTTTGAGGAAGAAATACAAGTTTAGAGAGATTAAGATATTTGCCCAAAGTCAAATGGCTGGCAAAGGGTGAAACCTTAATGCAAACTCAGCATCTTTAACTCTATTTCTGGTTTTCTTATTATCCAACCCTTTTGTCTACTTTTCAGATGAAGTTCAAGGGTAAAACTACAAAAGAGTATGGAAGGAGGCATTTGTTGGAGAATGTTTTCAGTGAATCATTTGCTTTGGAAATATCTACCACGATTTTCTAATATGTCTGTGAAATGAAGATTAGAATTGCACTTATTGCTTGTCTGATAACTTGCTTACTGAAACTATCAATTAGTCTAGGTAGCTAACATTTTCAGACATTGGCAGAAAAGTAAGCATTGACCACAACGTCTTCTTCTCAAGTCTATGTCAGATTCTGAGTCAAAACAAGAAGTTATATACAATCATAAATGCATGCAGCATTGCTACTTAATTAGAAATATGCATCAGGAGAGTCAACAAAATAGATGTGGACTGATAGACTTGTGTATAGAAGAAAAGGCTTCACTCTGAAGCACTTTAACCTGTAACCATCTGGGAAATGCAATGGAAGGACAAAGTGGAGGGATTTCAACATTAGAAATGTCCAAAGGAAAATGTTGCTGGGCTTTTCTTACTTTACCCGCTGTCAGGCCTCAATTATGTTCAATTCCATTTGTTTTGACCTTGCTTATTTCTTAAGAGTAATAATACACACATGTAATTTTTTCCTTGAGGGTAGGCTGTTCAAAGAACAAGCACCAATTCACGCAAAAGCAACCCCACTGAAAGCAAATATTTCAGGGAAGGACACTTAACCACAGCCCCAGTGCTGTGATTTGTAAAGCAACATGTTGCTTCAGGATGCATCCAATGGAGTAAGAGTCAGATCCTGGCTTTGCCTTTGAGTCACAAGTTTATCAGAGCCTGCCTGAGGTCATTACTCCTGAGGTGACTGTCTTGTAACTAAGGAGATGCTACAGGCAAGTGGAGCCTGTCGTGTTCCATCTACTCTCTGGGCCTCAGCCTGTGTCTGCAGGTGTTTCTCTGTATTGAATCTCCCTGGGGAATCCTTGGCTTCACAGCAAAAGCCGGCTGAAGTGAAAGTGATTTGATTTGGATCCTATTACAGGCACTTTACCTCTTCTATTTCCGTGATAATAGCAGATTGGAGTCGATTATTGTACTGGGAGGGGAGTTAATGTGATGTCGAGAAACATTGGGAAAACTGGCACAAGGAGAGAGGGATAGATAAAAAGTTTAGCCCAGATTGAAATGGGTGGCACAGGCCAGTGCAGCCACCAGTTAAGCATCCACCTAGACTCGTTGTGGTGTTTTGCAAAGGGTCAGGATCATTTCCCTTACTGGTGCTGCTGAAGGGATAGAGGGTATAGTGGCTACTTGGTTTAATTGAACCAACCTCTCATGTCCTCCTCGTCCTTTTGCCCTGTCCTCTGCAGCTTTCCCTAGACTATGCTGCCTCTCTGTCTGCCCCAGGGCTGCAGGACCCTCAAGCACTGGTAGTCTGCAGTCCTTTTCCCAGGAGGGCAAAGGATACTGGCCTTGACAAACTCACTTGTGATGGTCACACCACTCACAAAGATATCTAGACTTATTTTAAAAGAACTGCTTTATGTTGCTTCACAAAAGAGAGAGGAAACACTGAAAAATTTCCAAGCACGCCTACTAGGGAACCAGGCACTATCTGCAAGAATGCTTGTCAGGCCTCTTTCCCTGTGGCCCTCACATGTGTCCAGCAACAGAAATCAGCAACCCCGGGTTAGAAAAACATGATGCAGCTGATAAGACACCCCTAATAGGAAGAACAAACAATGTTCGACCACTTGAAACTTGAATTTATCAAAAGTCAGTAAATATCACAGTATGATTTATCCCTTGCATTATAATATTTATGCCTATTTATCCCTTACATTATAATGATATGTCACCATCATAATGATGAACACTATCAAATATATTGCCTTTGACTAGAATTTTCATTTCTGAAAGTGTATTCCTGCTTTCTGAATATGTCAGCCTAATGAGATGCATTGTGCCTTTGAGACTAGATTTTCGTTTTCTTTACAGTTATGTAAAATAGACATGCAGAATGTTCTTTCAAAGGGCGATAGAGCAAGATAGGGAAGGAATCTTTATTTGCTTTTGCTTTTGTCTTGTTTAACTTTGAAATATGATATACATACAGAAGAGCACGTTGCATACATCTATAAACTACACATACCCAGATTCAGAAAGAGAAGTGCACAAGCATTCTAGAAATCACCCTTCTGCCCTCCGTCTCCATCACCAAAGTTAGTCCTCCACCTTGACGTCAGACAGCACAGATTGGTTTTGTCTGCTTTTGAACTTCAGTGGAATCATACAGTATGTGTTCTTTTGTATCTGACTTCCTGCACACACCATCATGCTTATGAGATTCACACATATTGGTGAATATAATTGTGGATGGTTTATTCTCATTCTGACAGTGTCTTTTGTGTGAATATTTATCCAATCTCATGTTTTTAGCATTTGGGTAGTAGCCAAATTCTGGCCACTACAGTGTTGTCCACAGGTAAACATAGGTAAGCATTTATACTAGGCATATTCTGAGGAGTATAAATGCCTTGTCACAGGGTAGGGACATGCTCAGCTTTAACAGCTACTGCTGAACAGTTATCCAAAGCAGTTGTGCCACTTTTCACTTCCACTGGGAGCATATGATACGAAGCCTTTGTTGCTTTGCATCCCTCCAATATTTGGTATTTTCTGTCTTTATAAGTATTGCCATCATGCTTGGCGTGTAGGGTATCTCATGTGGGTTTAATTTTGATTTACCTGAAGATTAAAACATTGAGTACTTTTTTACATATGATAACTACTCAAATAACTATTTGGATATTCCCTTTAATTAAATGTACATTCACATAATTTGCCAATTTGTGTATTAGATTGTCTCTGTTACCAGTTTGTAGGGTTTCTGTACATCTCCTAGATATAAGATTTTCATGCAACATACGTATTGCAACCATATTCTTCCACTCTTTGGATTTTGTTCTATTTACTTAACAGTGGCCTTCAATTAATAGGTGTTTTATAATTTTAATATATTCTGATTTATCAGGTTTCTCCTATAGGGTTACCACTTCATGTTCTGTTTAGAAAGCTGTCCCTATTTGCAAAGATCATGTTTCTCAACAAACTATCTTGTAGCAAATATAATGTGAATTTTTCTTGATTCTGTCATGTGTTTGGTTGTTGACTCTAGCATAAACTGGTTTCATTAGGCCAGTGTGAAATTTCCCTGACTTTCTGAAATGGTGGAATGTACCCATTTCACTCATCTTGAAAGGGAATGTATCATAGAGCAGCAACACATTAGCTGACTGAAAAAGGGCAGATGTGAAAAAGTGGGCTTATCTCTAATTCTGCACTGGCTTCATTCTAAATCACATATTTAAGATTAAGATTTTACACAGCACCTGATTTAAGTAAACACAATAATTGTTGAGTATTATTATCAGCACTAATATGGGTACATGTAACTAGTGCCTTATAACTTGCAAAGCAAAACCTCATTTAATTGGACACTCACAACAATCCTGTAAAATGGGCATTGTTTTCTCTTGTTTGGGCTGTCTAGTGTTTCTTGTAATATATTATACCGGTGTTTGCTGAACTCCTACCATGTTTCAGACACTGCACTGAACACTGAACATATAGCAGACAAAAGATGGATGACAGTTCCTGTCCTCATGGAATTTTTATTCTACTGTGGAGAGACTGAGAATTTAAAATAAATAAGAAAAGACTTGTATTCTAGAAGATGGTAAGTGCTCTGGAGGAAAATAAACCAAAGAATAAAGATACAGAAAGGTGAAGAGAGAAAATACAATGTTCACAAAGATTGACAGGGACACCTTACTGAGACTTGACCAGGAGCAAGAACAAGGAAGCATGAAAGAATAGCAAGGTATGAGCAAATGGAAAGAAGGGAGGAAGAGAGGAAAGGAGGGAGGGAGGGAGAAAAGGGAGGGAGAATGGAAGGGAGGGAGGGAGGAAGGGAAGGAGTAGGGAAGGAAGGAAAGGAGAAGGAGAGGGAGCAAAGGAGACACAAAGGCCCTATTCAAGGTCAGGACAGTGTTTGAAGAGCTGTGTCAGCACAGCTGGGAGTTGGAAAGGGGAGAGGGAGGGAGGGAGCCTAAGAGGTCAAAGGCGGCAAGACTTGGTGTGACATAGGAGGCCATGGTATGAAAGTTTGACTTTTATTCTGAGAGCATCTTTGGAGGGGAGGAATGGTTTGGGAGGTTGACCCTGGCTGATATGTGAGAAATGACTGTAGCATGGAGAGTTGGCTATGATAGCCTAACTAGGAAGCAAATCTAGGTGAGAGTTGATGAAGGCAGCACTGGAAGTGGTAAGACACTGGATCTATTCTGAAGGTATTAACAACAGGATTTACTGAGGTATTGGATGTGGGATGTGACAGAATAAGAACACTCAGAGATAACTGCAAGAATTTGAGCATAAGCAAGTGGAAGGATGGAATTTTCACACGCTGAGATGGGAAAGACTGTGGAAGAATGGGTATAAGAGGAAAGATCAAGAGTCCAGCTTCTTGACTTTACTCCTACTCAGTTCTCCCTGAAATCATTTTACTTCCCAAATATCAACCTCTAAAAGTTTTCTTTTGCCCTCTGACTGGTACTCTTGATATCTACATGCCAAACCAGCATTTTATCTATTACACAAAAAAGACATTCCAAATACAAGAAGACTGTTAGTGTTGACTTGGTCAAAAGTGATGCATTTCTTTGTTTATTCACTTGTAATATGAGAACGTATGAAATGTTGTCTGTTATGTATGCAGATTGTCAGACTAGAGAGATAAGAACTTATGAGGAAAATTTCCCAATACTTGTGAAATAGACTATTGGATGAAATGCTCCCCAAAATGATAGAATCCAAGTTGATAATAACGTTTCTTTATTGCAACAGCTTTTCTCCATCTAACTATAGAGGAAAAATACAAATAGCAGGATATTCGCTTTATTTTAAATATTAGAAATCAGTAAGTTATGTGGCTAAGTCTCCTTTTGAAGATATATGGTCTAGTTGCTCATATGTTTCCTCATTTAGTAATTTCTATGAAAACATGTCAAGGCGAAACAAAGATGTTTTGCTCTGATGTTCTCAGCCTTCAAACCTTTTCCATAACCAAGGTTGAATAAAGAGTCGTGTATTATCATGCAATGTGTGTGCATGTGTGTTTCTCTGTGTGTGCTCTTGGTCTACACGACTTTCTTTGCTGGGTGGGATATACTTACCTATCTAGATGCTCGCCACTCCTCATCCATCCTCATGTTCCCAACAGACATGGGAAGACATCATTTTCCAACCACCCTTATAGTGAGTAGGGCCATAATGCTGGGTTCTGACCAGTGGAATAAAAAGACAATGTGTATCACTTTTAGTTCTAGTCAAGTCATTATTATAACATAGGTGGAACCATTAATTTTGATCCAGAACCGGTGAATAGACAGTTGGATATACAAGTTCCCATCTTTGAGGACCTTTAACTCTCATGCTGAGGATCACACCTCATAACTATAGACAGAGTGCATTGCTGAAGGCCATATTGGCCATGTGTATAAAGAGCTATGGGACCCTGAAAGAGGAATGATTTGGTTTTCTTTCCCTTCTAGGAATTGGATAAGTGAAGAAAATTTCCAGAAATAAATGACATCTGAGAAAGAATTCAGTATGTGGAAATGGAGAGGAAGGGACAGAGCAATGGAAGTGTGAAAATTTAAAATAATGCAAATAGTTTGAGATGAACCGAACTAAGGGAGCTTCTTGGAATGTTAATTATTAAGCTATTGTCTCTCAGATTCAAATTCACCTTCTGGTGTCCTGCTCTGTGATGGTGGAGTGAAAAATTAATTTCTCGCTTGTCAGCTGACTTCCTGTTAGGTTTTCCTAAGGGGCACTAGAGGAAAACTGGGAAGCAAGAGAAACAGGGAAAGGATTTTCTTCTTTCTGTTTGCTTCTGGTTCTTGTAAGGGTGACACCAACAATGACTCTTCACCATGATCATACCATTTGATTCAAGCCCAACTACTTTCTCCACCCCAGCACCATCCATACCTCAAGTGCACCAGCACCAAAAAAAAAAAAAAATTGTGCCTTCTAAGGACTAATTCCAGATGTGTAGAGCTTCCTCTGTTTGTAGGTTATGACAACCCGTTTCTTTTCCCTGTCTTCCCCAGTCCTGTGAGGTAAGCTCTTCCTGGTGTTAGTATCTCTGAGTTATTTCATGCTTTTTATTGCTCTTTCAATCCTCCAACACCTACGTAATTGATATTAAATTCTGTCTGTTGAAATACCTGGTGTGGTCTTTGTTTTCCTGACTGGATCCTGATGACACAGTCCTGCATCTAAAAAGTGTCTGAAGGGCCAGCTGCATCATAAAGGAAAGGCAAAGGGTGAGGGTGGAGAAATCTTGAGGTAGAAGCAGAAGAAGTGTGGTCAAGCCAAGGGCATGCCTGGGAAAGGAAATAGTGAAGCTAGAGGGTCCATTTGGGTTTATGACTTGGAAGCAAAATCAGCTGGCTTCAGTTCTATAAATAAGAACAATGACAAACAGAAAATGAAGTGAGAAAGCTGAGTGAGGTGTGTGATAAAGACTTGATAAAGTTGAAATTTTGTACAGAAGGAATGCATGGCTTAAGGTGGTGAAGGTAATCGTGAAGAATGTCTTTGTTTCTGCTCTGGGGCTGTGGATTCCAATAAGGTCCCTGAAAGAAGAAACAATGGCCAACAAGGGAAAAGGGAGTCGGTAAAGGGATGGGGAGAGAACACAGAATCACTCAAGGCCAATTCATCATTAGGAGACGATTAAAAGGACAAGCTGGCAAATGCCTATATAGGGCTCTGCCACAGGCCCGAGATAATGAATGGCTGAGGGTGACTCCATGGGACTTCTTAAAATTAATTCAGCTGTCAAGGAAGAGGCAGGGTGATGTAAGCTGTAGGAGTGGGGTAATTTATGAGATTTTGGAGAGTTTTTAGCTTGATTTTTCAGTAATATCCGTAGGAAGGTCAAGGACAAAAACTCTATACATGTAATTTTAAAAATTAAATGGTTTCTTAAAAAGGCAGACGGGTATGGTTGTTATAAATCAGCTGAATAGCATATTGGCATGATATGGGGTATTGTTAAGGGCATATAAATAAATTTACTGAAATCCATGCTTAAATTCTGCCTGGATGCTGTAGTATATGACTATATTGTAGTTAAAACTGCTCAGCAAGAAACCTTTTAAAACTCCCATCTCTGATTTTTTTTCTCATTGTACAGAGTAGCTGCATACCTTCAATGTGTAACACACTGTGATCACTATATGGACATTACATTCTAATAAAGAAGAAAACAATTGGCCAACTTGAGACATTTCTAAGCATTTAGTAAGCATTATAAAGATCAAAGTTAAGAGGCGTATGACAAGTCTAGAAAAATATTTTCAGTATGAAAAATTGTTAACAATGTTGACTTGTTGAAATCAGCGAGAGAGGTGAAGGAAAGGAAATATATCTATTTTAGAATGCATCACTTTGCATTGTTTCAATTTTCAACCTACAGCTATCTTACTTTTCTAATTTAAGAATATTAATAGATAGTTTAAAGGAAAGTTATATAACAAAAATGTATCATGGGATTTCCAACAAAACATACTACTTTTGGCTTTGAGAACAAGGAAAATTTTATGTAATAAATAGGCAGCATTTGATCTGTGTTTTACAGAATGGATAGAATTAGATTGTCAAGTACATGACCAATAAAAAACCCTTCAGAAAGCAATAACATAATGAGGAAGGCAGATGCATGATATTTAGAAGAAATGGACTGTGAATAACGGAAGTAACTCCAGTTGGGCTAGAAGAGCCAATAACAGAATCCAGACTGTTCAGGTCATGATTTCCAGAGGATATCAGTTAGGAGCCAACATCAGTTGTCTAGGTGAGAGATGATGCTGGTGTGGACTAGGATGTAGTAGTAGACATGTGTTGAAGGATTCAGGATATATGTTTGCTGATGGACTGGATATGGGCTGTAAAGAAATAAAGAGTCAAGAATAACTTCAAATTATTTCATCCAAGGCTACTGGATAATGGTTGGTGCTGTTTATTGAGGAGGGGATCGCTAAGGGTAAGGCATATTTCCTAAGGGAAATCAAAAGGTCAGTATTGGATGTGAAGTCTGAAATACCTATTAGTGAATCAAGTGAAGATGATGCGTAGGCATTTGGGTTTGGTCTGGGATTTGAAGATGTTCAGGAATGGAGGAGGAATTTGAAAATCATTGGCTTATACCTGGCATTGGAAGTCTGGGAATGGAAGAATTTACCTAGGAAGAGAAGACAATTTGTGGCTGGCGAGGCTCTGTGAACATGTGAAAAACTAGAAAGTTCAGATCCACACTGAGGTGCAGATGGCTTTAGAGAAAAATAAAATTTGAGATTTTTAAAAGGAAAAAGTAAAATTTATGAACAAACAGCAATTAAAATAGCCTAGCAATAGATGTAGCACTGATGAGGAAGTTGAGTGACTGAGAACTTAAATAACTTGACGAAAGTCTTACAAACAAGCCTCAAATCCAGATCTCTCTGACTTCACATCTTGGATCATTTTCACCATAGGTAATACACTATGGAAACCTTACTGCAGAACCAAAAAAGCAATCAGGTCAGGGAAGATAAGGATTGTATCGAAGAAGAGGAGAATATATAAAGCAAGACAAGAGTAGAAAATTAACTCATGACTCCAACGATCTACCACAAAAGTCTTTAATGAGACTCTTAGTGAAATAGAGCAGATGATTAAAAGAGAGAGTATCTGAAATACCATAAAGTCTCTAAGGTAACTTTTAGCAAGCCTCTTTCCAGATTGCTCTAAATCGTAAGGAGTAGTCCCCATTAATTATTTGTTTCTGGAATCCAAGACATCCTTTGGTACACCATGCTAAACATAAAATTACTCAACTGGTGAGGGACACAGGCAATTTCAAACTCTTTACTTTTTCTTATAGCATATACAAGAATAAATATGAAAGGAATAGAGTATAAATAAAAATCAGTAGGCTAAAATTAGTTGCATATACAAGAACCAACCCCAGATGGATTAAACATCTAAATGGCAGAAACAGAGACTTCTAATTTCAGCTTGGACAAGTAGAGAGCCAAAAAATAAAAAATAAAAATAAAAAACACACAGAGGCTGTCATCCTTGCAACCAGAAAATCTTGATATGGAGCAAAGTAACAACTTTTCAGGAACCTATCTAAAAATCAAGATCACAGAAAAAAAGCGCATTCCAAAATCTGAAAAGAGAAAGGCAATTGCAAAGAGATATGGATGCCAAACAAAGAAATAACAACTCTTTAAAATGAAGAAGAGAGAATATAAAGACTTAAAACTCTAAGAAGGGATTTTGATAATAAGAAATATTATAGAATACTGTTGAAAATCTGCCCCTGATACTTAATAGCAAAGGGGAAAAAAGTGACTATATAATGCAATACTCAGACAACACTTATGACTGGGTGATGGAGATAATCCGAATCCAGATGTGCAGAGAACACAGCATCTCTAATATATTATTTCGAACTGAAATGCATGACCTGAATCCCACCATGAAGAAATATCATACCAACGCCAAATACAAAATATTCCATTCTCAAAAAATGCCCATGCTCTATTAGACTAAAAATTAGAATTAAAACATAAATTTTCTTATTATTGTATTAAGTATGTGCTTTTGTACTCCAGTATGAATAGGACCAAGTTAAATTTTAATTTAGTTCCAGTTCACATGAGGGGGAATATGTAGATTTATAAAGTCTGAATTTTTAAAGTCTTATTTTATTGAAAATTTTATGATATTAAGCTGTAACAAATGAAAGCAACCTACACATATTAAAAGAAAAAAATTAAATTAGGACTTTCTCATTTAGCAGAATTTTCTTAGTTCCGTCATTGTATGTTGGCCTGTTAACAATAGCATTTTTTCTCCATTACCTTGTTTACTTTCTCAAATGTAGGATGGGTGCAGTTGGGAAAGCTGGGGTTAAAAATCTCATGGCAAATTCTCATTTCCACTAGCAGAAGAAAAGAAGATGGATATAGCACAAATCACTATGTACAATTTATGGAAGAGTGTAAAGGTAATTTAATATTATTATGAAAAATACCTGTATAATGGAATCATTTGTGCTATTATAGCAGGTCTAGAAATATAAAATAACGTGAAGAGAAAGTGACCTATTGTTGCAACCTTACATTACAGAGATATTACTATGCATCAGCCAATCATTTTTCATGTAGCTAAATTTAAATAATAAATTAGAGATAATATATTCACTAATCGCAATAAATAACCATAACAAAAATGATTTCAGAACTAAAAATTTGTGAAGTAAATGTATTAAAAAATAGGATATTTCTATGTATTTATTTGCATTACTATATAATTCAGTGGCTTCCCCCTTTATTCTAAACATGTTTCCTTTAGGGTGTATAATAGGTGAGTTATGTGAGGTACAGTTACAAAGAAGCTATTTTCTCTAAAGTTTGTTGTATTTAATTTTTTCTTAATATTCTTTAGAAAATTTCAATGGGTAACCTTTATAGGAAATATACATATATTCAAGAATGCAAGCAAATCTTTTCATGCACATTTATACAATATATTTGAAATGTACAGAGAATTTATCAATACCAGTGTTTAAATGCCCCGAGACACACATTATTTTTCAGAATATAAGATATTTTACAATAGTTCCTTCTTTCAGTCATTAGTCGATAGATGTAAAAATATTGCTTTGCTATTTGAGATGCTGCGTAATTTACGGCAACCTGGGAGGACAGTGGATTTGCCTGTGGTGTTCAGGGATTGGCTCTCTTCCAGGTACAAGTGTGCATCAACAAGGGAGCCTGAGCGGGATTGCTGGCATTCTCCTCCCTACCTCTGAGGCAAAGAAGATTCCAGAGCTCCTCTGAAGGTCCCCCAGAGGTCTGGCTTCTCAGGTTGTTATGGGAACTATTTCTCACAAAAGAAACCCAGAAGTGACAGTTTCTAAATTCAAAGAAAGAAATGAATGCTGTTTGCCAGCCGGGTATAGAAATTTGCTTACTGCCTTTCTTGCAGTTGGGAGATGTTTGCAAAGATGAGAGGGACTCATTTCCCTTGAAAAAAAGTGGGAGTGCCAGTAGGAAGTCAAAATGGCGCCGTTGCTTTTCTACCCATGCAAAATAGTAAATGAATTATTTATTACAATGGCATAGGGTGATGTACCATGTACTGCTCAGAAGAATATCATGGACTTGGGGAAATTTGATAAAAACACACCAGTGTCTCTCACCAACTCTCTGCTTCAGATTGACTTCCTTGAGTCCCCTGAGCCCTTTCCGGACTCCCTGCTCTGCTGTTTCCCAGACTTCCCCTCCCCCATAGAATAATCTCTCCGGACACCTTCATTATGCTAATTTTATTTCTTCCTTCACTTCTGTCCTCAAATCTCAACTGTTTTACTAAGTTTTTGACAGTAAAAAGCAAACAAAACTTTTATTTATGTTTTTCACTCTATACCAGCTCAAATGACAATCTGCTCTCCTGTGTCTTTCTCCTAATCAATGTATTTAACTTATTTGGATGAAGATTTTCCTGACATGACTAATTTTGCTTTCTGCAATGCATGTAATAATTTTGTTTCTATCCAAATCTATTAAATAATAATGCTTATAGTTTTGAAAAGGATGAATTTGCTCTGCCAGGTCAGACAATAATGTTTAGTTCCGGGAGTGCATGGAGAGAAATTGAATTCATTAATAAGCAAAGATACCTCTGAAACAACAGAAACTTATAGCAGTAATTTTCCACTCAGTATTAGAGAATCAACAGTATATTTATATTTATTCGATACCATCCACTTATACTTTTTCTATAATAAAACTTATAACTTGAATTCACACCACAAAATACCCAAATCTGATATTTTTCAACTAAGTTCAAGTGAACAAATAGTTTTCATCTATAGCACCTTCAGTCTCTACATTCTCACCTCTTGTTTGCTACCCAAAACATATAACCTTTCTTCACATTTAGAACAATTGTAAGATCTCATCAGCAGGCCCTCCTCCAGCTTATTTCTTGTATTAATATCAATCCTAGAATTTATTCAAAACTTACTTAATGAGAGCCTTGTATGTACCAGACACTGTAAAACTTACTGAAAATGCAGCAGTGAAAACATCTGTCTTTCCTGCAGCTTGCATTCAAATGGGGAGAGGCATAAAATAAAGAAGGAAACACATATTTCTATAAGAGATTCGAGATCAGTGCTTGTGCTTTGAGGGAAATAAAACAGGCATTGTGAGAGGCAGTGGCAAGGAGAATGGGGGTAGCTACTTTAGATGTGAGAGTTAAGAAATGACTTCTGTAGATTGCCTTTGCTTCCTTGTGGAGAATTGTAAATGAGAATGGCCAGAAGCACTAGAAATTCTACTGCAATAACCCAAGAAGAGATCTTGGTGGTGTGTTCAGGATACCAGAGGAAGTAGTGAGAAGTAGTCAGGAGGAAATTAGAAGGTCAGGTGTACAAATCAGGACTTCCTATTTGGACATGCAAGGTTTGAGATGCCAATTAGAGAAGTGAATAGATCTGAGTTATATGTAAGAGTTGGGAATTACTTAAATGGTGATCTGGGAGTGAAGGGGAAGGGATTGTGACACCCAGCTTTCTGTCTTGTAAGCTGGGAAGAAAGGTGCTATTCACTGAACTGAGTACCACAGCTGGAAAAGGTTTGGCCCAAGGGCAAATTGGACAAGCTCTATTTTGAATATAATGGGGTTGAGATTTGTGTGACTTTCAAGAAAGTCAAAGATCTGGCAGGTATGGATCTGCAGCGCTGGAAGGTGTCAGGGGTAGAAAACCAGATTTGGGTACCAGTACCATGTAGATGTTAGCTACAATCATGAGGGTAGATGAGGACCTCCAGGCACTACTTTATATCCCCTCTTGTTCTTATAGCCATATTCCCTGAAAAAGATGTGTTCATATTTCCCATTTTTTAACCTTCCGGTTGCCTCTTGACCCACCATATGAATGAGAGGATGAGTAATGTCCCTTCACTTGGCAAAACAGTTCTTTTCCCCACGAATCACAAAGTTGCTAAATCGAGGAAAGGATTTTTCAGCCCTCATGGTGACTCTTGGAGCATTTGATCCTCAGTCACTCCTTCCTTGTCCTTTGATTTTCATGACACAGCATATTTCCAGTTCTTCTCTTGCTTTCTTGCTGTACCCTCTCAGATTGCTTTGTAGGCTTATCCATCCACCTAGTCTTTCATATTTGGAGTCTTATCATGTGCTTCTTCTCATCTTGCTCTATTCCATTTCCCAAAATATTCTAAGTGCATGGATGGCCTCAATTATTGGGGCTTCAAATGCCAAAGACTCACAGTTTAATATATGCATTCAAAGAATCTCCTCATACCTTTAAATCTAAATATCCAACTCTCCTGTCTTCATTTGAATGATCCAATATCATTCAACCTCGATATAAAAGTTTAATATTCTTTTCAGTGTTGGCTGAATGTTCAATGAATGATACTACCATGCAACCAGTCACACAAGTCTGGGGCGTCTCTCTGATTTTCCACTTTCACATTCAGAACTATCCAATCCACTGCCCAGTCCTTTCCATTTTATGTGCAAAATGTTTCTCAAGTCCATTAATTTGCCCATATCTCAAATACTATTCCAAGCTGCCATACTTTCTTTTTTGCAATGTTTATCTCTCACAGCCCATCATCCCCACAGCAGCACACATATTTTTTTTCAGAGGAAAACTGGATTCTGTCACCTCCCTGCTTAACACTATTGAAAGTTTTCTCACCACTCATAAGGAAACACCAAAATCAAGGCAGGACCACATACTCTGGCCACTGTCTTTCCAGTTGCACACCACAATTTCCTCCTTCTCATTCCCTCTGTTCTAGCTCCAGTGGCTTTTTCTGGACTTCTAATAAGCTAATATTCTTACCACCACTGGTCTTTCACACATGTCGTTCCATCTGTCGGTAACCTTCCCTCTCATCCCATCTAGTTTTCTGCAGCCTTTAAATGTCAAGCAGTATAAGCCACATGTACTTCAGGAAAACCTAAGAATTCCCTCAGCACTGGTTGAGGTCTTATTTCTTCATCATCTCATTCCACAAAGCCATTTTCCTGTATGCTTTGTTGCTCATTTTTATTCTGTCTCTAGATGTCTTTAAATGCTTATTACTGTGTTTATTTGATGAAATTCTATCTGCTCCACTAAAGTGAAGGCTCCATTAGAACAGCAAAGTCATATGCCCATATGCTCTTGCTTTCTCCTGAATCCCAAGCACCTACTCCAATGCTAGCACATAGTATGTATTAATTAAACATTGCTTCTATAAATGAATGAACTCTGGAGTAAATGTTGTTGAAAGAAGTAAGATAGTAGTATTTTTCTTCAACATGGATAAGTGTTTTCTGGATTTCTGGAGTAGTTCACATAATGGTTATTTTAAGAGGATATTAATTTTTGAGAATGCACTGTTAATGCTGATTGTCAGAAATGTATATGGTGGCTTCAAGTTTCTCTAGTGTAAGGACAGGCACATACCCTATGACATGTATACAAGCCAACTGAAAGAGCAGTGAAGCATTCAACAAAATCTGATCTACCTACCTCTTTGCTGACCCTCTAGGTCATATCCGTTTCACCTAATTCCCCTGTAATCCTTTACTTTAGATCTGCCCATGATATTTTGACTACTACCTTTTAGGTCTTAGAGGCCACATCCTTGACCTCAGGATCTTATCCACATGACCTATATGGGCATCAAGAGTGGGAAGATAGAAAGATCCTGTTACTTTATCAAATTTAAGAGGGACTTTTACACAGGCCTTCTACCATAGAGCTACATGAATAAATTTAACAGAGCACACTGGAATGACAATTAGGAAATCTTTTAGTTTAGGTCTTGACCCTCAAGATCTAGTCAATGAACATTACTCAACTCAAGATCTAATGAATCATAGGAAACATCATATGGGCACACAAAAAATGAAGCACTATCACATAAAGAAATCATGTAAACCTCCAAAGGAGTGGAACATGCCATTTATTGAGTGCATACCATATTCTAAGCATTTTTTCTGAATTATTTTGTCCTCAGAAATTTCCCATTAAATAGGTACTCTCATCAATGCCATTTTTACAGGTGAAAACAAAGGTTTATTTTATTTACATGTTTATATTTGTTTATATTTTTTGAGATAGACTCTTCCTCTGTCACCCAGGCTGGAGTTCAGTCATGCTGCCATGGCTCACTGCAATCTTGACCTCCTGGGTTCTAAGCATCCTCATGCCTCGGCCTCCCCAGTAGCTGAGGCTACAGGCATGAGTCATCATGCTCAGCTAATTTTTTTTTATTTTCAGTAGAGAAGCTGTCTCACTATATTGCCCAGGCTGGTCTTAAACTCTTGTACTCAAGCAATCCTTGTGCCTAGGCTTCCTAAAGTGCTGGGGTTATGGAAGATCAAGGTTTACAAATGCTAAAAACCTCCTTTTAGTACACAGAGTTAGCAAGTGAAATTGAACCCAGTGGTCCTAACTACTATACCTCAGTGCCACTCTAGAGAAAAAAATGAGCAGGTAGACTCCTTGTACCCATGTCTTTACCTCCAGAAAAGGCAGAGTAATGCAATTAAATGCCACTGAATTTAGAGTTAGAAAAAAATGAGTTTGAGCCTTCACTCTAATCTTAATTAGCTTTGAATTAATCACTTAGGCTTGGAAGGTCACTTTTCTCAAAGGTAAAGTGGGGCTAATAGTGTTTTTTTTTTTTTTTCAAGATTGTATTGTGGATTACCACGTGACCTAATTACATCACATAACACCTGTGACATCACCAAATCTTCACTCATTGTTTTGTAAATGGCAAAAATTTGATGTAAGGAGAAAACACTATTAAATAGGTGTATATTTATGCATCTACATATGTGTGTACATACACATACATATATATATACACACACACACACAAATATATATGAGAAAATGGTATTTTAAATTCAATTATTATTAGATACAGTACACTTCTTCCCTTGCCCAAAAAAAGAGAACTGAATTCCCCAGGCACTTGCCCATCTGTGAATTTTAAACCTTCTGCAACACACTTCACAAGGCCAGTCTTTTTTGTCTCCAAAGCCCACTCTCTCTGCCTGAAGTGGGCAGGCAGGCTGCACACACAGCCCTGCAGAATGGAGGGTTCAATGTGGCTATGGGAAAGCAGCCTGCAAAAACACTTAGGGAAAAAGCATTAAGTCCAATCTCGAAAATTAATGTTAACTTCAGATGTTCAGATTTGAGTAGGGAAGGCTCTGGTCTACTTCAGACAGGATCCAGTTATCTCACTTAATAACATAGTTGTAAATCAGAATAAAATTAAAAAGAGATCAAACCCTGTAGACAAATGCTTTGGCTAAATGCCCTCTCTTGTGATCTGAATACCAACTACTGTGTTGTATAGTCATTTATAAAGAGGCTTGGAGGTAGGCAATGCTGGGGGGAAAGGGTCATTAATTTCAGCCCACCCAGAAAGGTGTTAACTATGCCCCATCCTTCTGGCTAGATGATAATTAAGCTGCCTCTTTTGTGCCTCCCCAGAGGAGGCATATATACAGTATTCCTCTACAATACAGCTAATACAGTGCAATTGCAGTGAATAAAATCTTGTTTATCCTAAGGATGGGGTGGGCTCACTCAGCTAGGGGGGTTATTTTTAATTGGGGTACATAGCACATTGAACACCCTCTTAGATGAAAACTCTGGATGGTTCTGGGGCACATTTGGTTAACTCCCTCCCTGCCAACCCTTACCACTACTCTCAGGCATTGCTGAACACCATCCATAAAAAGATTTCCTCTCACTGAAGGTTTAGCACACTTCTCCTGTGGCAGGAATTCTCTAAAGTCTTTCCCAAGAGCTTATAATATCTATAGGAGACTGTTGATTAGTCTTCATGTGTTACTTTTACACTTTTGGAGCATAAATCAATGGTTAGAACCTGACATTATGCTAAGTATTTCCACATTAATTTTGCACTCTCTGGTTTTCAGGCCTGGAGATGCTTAAATGACTCATTCAGTGCAAGAGGCCAGTTCATTGGAAAGCAAAGGGTAGGTTCTTCCCATGAGTGTGAGCTGGGCAAATACGAAACCTGCGCTGATGACCTCTGGGCAGTTGTTTTGGGTGAATGGGGAAGTGTGCCTTGGATTTGATTAAATTTTGCTGAAGCCACAGTCTGGTCATTTGGTAGTTGCCAGGTGGGTATCTTTTTGTGCTGTTTCTGTTGATCCTAAGAACAATGAAATGTAGGGGAAAAACACAAGCAGTACCATGGTTAGGAGATCTTCGAATTTTGATAATCTAGAGTACCTTGCCCTACTTAGCACATCGTGGGCCTCAATGCCCTTCTGTTGAGTGGCTCATAGACAATTTACCAGAGTGCGAAGGACATGGTCTTTGAAATCAGATCTGATTCAACTAACACCTCTGAAACTGTTACATCCTATATTAAAAATGAAAGTAAAATAAAGATAGTATCAGATTGCAGTGATGACTCAAATAAAAAAAAATAAAAGGAAAATGTCTGACACCTTGCAGGCCCTCAGTTCATATCATTATTTTTTTCATAATCCTCTTTTTCATACATGAAAGTCTACCTTTTACCCCTTACCTTACCTTTTTGCAAGTATCTTGAAGGCAAGGGTGTGGCAGGTTCATCTCCGTTGATCCCCAGTGAGGAAATCAGTGAATGTTTATTGAATCAATGTTAGCATTCTAAATGGCATCTAAATAATGTCTCGTTAGGAACAAGAAACGGTCAGAAAGCTTCATATGTTAATACTTTAAGTAATACTCCAAGTCAAAAGCAGGTGTTGTCATTTATCAAAACAAGATGTAATGAATCTACTCCAGAGCTTAGAGGGTTAAGTGACTAGCTGGAAGAGGAATGAGGATTGTTTATCGTGATGGAAGCAGGCAATGGTCTGGGAAAAAGAAAGGAGGGAATCCAAGGATTGGAGTGGATCCAAAACAAATAAGTAGGGTAGTTGTTCTCTGGAGGAAACAAAGTGGAGAAAAATTTTGAAAGGAGGTATAATTTTGGAAGTGAATGCAAATTGAAATGTTATCCCTCTGTGTCATGCAGGGAAAGTAGTGGTTTAAGCACAATTGATGCTATGTTCTGCATCTCAGAGAGAGACAATTGTGAGGTGCCCAAAGAAAAGTGATTGGCAATAAATTCAATCCATCAATATTTCAAACCGTGTTCACTGATAGTGTTCCTTATAAAGCCCTCAGACATTCCTTAGTGGAGAGATTACCTAGACTGACATAGATGGCCTCTAGAACCCTCCCAACTCCCCCACATCCACCCTCCTCTTCAATCAGACCAACATACATCTCATTTTGCCCTCTTCAGTTGGTTTTTACATCGGTTTTCAACAGAAAAATAAAGATTTTGCAAAAAACAATTGAAATGACTAAAAGTGAATAAAGGATTTTTACCTCTGCTCAAAGATGATAAGGTTTAAATTCTCAGTTTGGCATTTTAAAAATTAAATTATTTAATCTACCAGGCAGATTTCAAAATGTATACATTGAAGCAAAACATCAATAACCACAAAAAATCTTAGGAGACAGTAGTGAAAAAGCTAATTCAAATATCAGGCCCAGTGCCTCTTTTGGTAATGTGTCACCACACACTGGGCATTAATATTTCAGAGTCCAGAGAGGAACTTGCGTATCACCCAGCAAGAGAGCAACGAAGGGTCTGTGAGCCCTGTGCTCAGAGAAAGGGCACTCTAGGAAAACGGGAAGCAAAGTGTCTGCCCCAAGGCAAGCTCAACATTTAATTGGCACTCAAAAACCTAAGAATAATATATGTAGATCAAATCAACTTCAGAAATTAACAGAGATAAATGTAAAGGAAATTGAAGTATTGTTTTTAGAAAACAGCATGCTTCTCTAAGAGAAGATACTATGTCTGAACAATAGAGTTGTGACTTATTTCTTTTAAAAATTGCATGAGAACAACCTCAGGTCTAACAAAGTGAGGCAATAATAAAAACACACAAATAGCAAATATTCAGATTAAGAATTAGAATAAATTTACCAATATTGACATTTCTCTATTTTATTTAGTGTTATGGTTTCTGCACGTCCTGCCCATGTATTTAAATACAATTAAACCTGAGTCGAATACTATCCCCAGATAAACAAAAAGAATGTGTGTTCACTGCCTAACCAAGGCACTGATTATCTATCATTTTGCTCCACTTGGGCATAGTTTGTGTTTCTAGGACAAGTCTGGGCTGAATCTGGACCAGAGAGAAAAATCTTTCATTTTATTTAGTTTTTGATTTTGTTTTTCTTAATTATGAAAGTGGACTTTGTATTCAGCCTCATATCCTCTCCCTTGAACTCGTATAGAATACAACAGTTTTTAAAACTTTTTTTTTGTGGTAAAATACATGTAACATAAAATTTGCCATTTTAACCATTTTTATGTGTACCATTCAATGTATTAAGTATATTCACATTGTTGTGCAACCATCACCTCCATCCATCTCCATAACTTTTTCATCTTCCCAAACTGAAACTCTGTCCCCATTAAACAGTAACTCCCCATTCTCCCTTCCCCTATCCGCACCTAGCAACCACCATTCTATTTTCTGTACCATTGAATTTGCCTACCCCAGTTTCCTCATATGAGTGGAATCAGATAGTATTTGTCTTTTGTGACTGGTTTATTTCACTTAGCATCATGTCCCCAAGGTTCATCTATATTTCAGTATATGTCAGAATTTCCTTCCCTTTTAAGGCTAAATAATATCCCATTATATGCATATTTCACATTTTGTTTGTCAATTCATCCACCAATGGACATTTGGATTGTCAAAAATATTTCTTGAATTAATAGAAGGAAAAATAAATTGAGAAATGAAAACAAGTGAATAAGTGAAATGGAAAGGACCTACACATTGGAGGAAAACAGAACCAATTCAAGGCCTAGACTAGCATTACCAGTTCTGCAAACTTGGGTAAATAATTATTTCTTTTCTGTAAGGAAGAGAAGGGATTAAATTAGAAAGCTGGCCAGCACATAGTCAGTCACCCTCCCTCTGCTGAGGGCCAGAGTTAGCAGCAGTGGACATCTTCCCTCAGCCACTTAAGTTGGAGTGAAGACAGAGAATGAAACTACCATGATTGCCAGGGTACACTCTTTTCTTTTTCTACCTCTATTACCCACCCAAAGAAAAAAAGTAACCTGGATACAATTTTCATGAAAATAAAATTTCACTCATCCAAACCATGCATATCGGGATTCAGTTCTTATTTAACAATGTAACAATGTAGTGTTTGCAGAAGGATGAGCTCAGGTTAATATACCCGAAACTCCTAGACTAATATTTTCATGGCAATCTTTGCATCCGTGCAACCTTCTGTCTTAGTCCAGAAAAGTCAAGGAAACTATTCAAAGTGGACACGGCAAACCTGCCATACCCAGGGAGTTTTCTAATACTACCTTACATGCTTAAGCTGACTGTTAGTCCAGAAGTTGAGAATATGGTGTGCCCAGGAAAATGGTCTCTTGGAAGCCTAAATCCGTGTCTATTTGTGTAACAGCAGCCGATTGTCTTTCCCTCTCAGGACCCTGGAGAATGAAGAAGGTAGCAGTCCCTCAACGTTTTCCCTGTGAATCAAGATGGCTGCTCTCTCCCAAGTGGGGTGGACAAGTCAAGTGCTTTGGGTTCAGTTTCCAGTCTGCCTGACCACTCTGGGGGTGGCAAAAGAGCCAGCTACCTCAGTTTCCAAATATGTCAAACAAAGTACTGGCCTTTTGTGCAACAAGTGCCCCACTGTAAGCAGATGAAAGATGCCCTGAGAGCGGCCATATTTCTTTTTATTATTACTTTGTCATCAGTGATCACCAAAGCCCTCGAGTGTTTGATGTGGTTGCCTAGAAGCAGCAGTTCTCAGTGCCTGCTTAAAAGGGGTCGACAGTATGTAAATAGTTAACCCTTGCCCTGCTAAGCAGCCCGATGCGATCACACACACATAAACATTTTCTCCATGTTGGCGAGCAGAGGAGCAGCTATTTTTGCTCCGGGTGCTGTGCACGAGTTCAGTTCCACCTAAAAAATCAAAGCCTAACAGGCATGATAGGTGAAACCCCATGGAGAAAATAAAACTGGTGCTACAAAGCTGAGTTTGGTTCACAGAACCACTCGGCACAGTTTTAAAAACAGTCCCGATCTTTTGAAAGGCTAGTTAATGGTGCTCTTTTGCAAATTACTACTCATTTGATCAGTGACCAAACCGATCACAATCATTTGGATCTCGTTACACTCGGGAGATAGAGTACTTGAAATTCAGCATCATTCATTCTTGCTGCTCAACCTGGAGCCCAAACCCTTGGATTTTCTTTGGGACATTTGTCCAGCTATCCCTAAAGTCTAACAGCACATAGGCTTATCTTTTTTCTTTTTTTCAATCTAAATGAAAATCACTAACTACCCCCACCCTGACCATATCTTACTAGATTCTTGTATTTACCTCCCCTGTGATTAACTAGCATTAACTAAATTGATAATAAAATTTTCCCCTAAAAATTACATAAAGAGAAACTAGAAACCATAAAGGGGCTGTGAAAGAAGTAATCCAGAGAATGAATTTGCTGTGCTTAAGCCAGATGACAACTTAAGCTTTATGAATTTCAGGGTAGAAGATGGATATAAGGAAATATATATGTAACATATAATATATATATTTCCTTTTAGTCTACATATATTTATTTATATATATATTTCCCTT
>NW_012112253.1:4671367-4693632 GCF_000951035.1 Colobus angolensis palliatus
AATATATATGTATTTCCTTTTAGATTCTGCAGTCTAATGTTCAAAATGAAATATTCAGCTATTTGGGGGTGGATGATTTTCAGAAAAAGGGTTTATAATTCAGTAATTGGAGAAATAAAAGATGCCTTTCCAACCTGGCATTAAAAATCTCTAATAAAATAGGGAAAATGAAGGTCTAAGATGACAGTCTTTATCAAAGTGTTTATAGAGACATTATATGTTCCCGTAATTGTTTAGGCCAGTGAATTAATGAATCCTCGCTGTAAGTCTCCATTTGAAATGATTTCGATGGTGTCTGCTGCTCGGCTGCTTTGGAAAAGCCTGTTGTCTGCAGCTCCGGAGAAGGGCCTTGAACCCTGCCATTCAATCCCTTTCAGCCCATCAGCTGAGTCTAATTGCCAGAAAGCACAGGAGACCCCTGAGCCTGATTGTTCCTCGACCTCCTTTGAGGTTTGGAGGCATGAAAAGCAAAAGGAAAAAAAAAGCTCCCTTTTGATCTCTGTTTCTTTCTCTCTCCCTCTCCCTCTCCCTCTCTCTTCCTTTTTTTGTCTGCCCACTCCTACTCGAAGAATGACACATTTCTTTATAAGGCTTCTTCTCCTTCTTATAAGGACAATAATTAATAAGGCCTTTATAAAATGAGGCTTGAATTGGTGTCACCTCAGGGGTGGTCCAGGGCTCTGAAGTGAAGCCTCGGTGGGCCCCGGCCTTGTCTGGCCTCTGCACAGGTCAGGTTTAAATACCCTGACCCCAATTTTCAGTCTCTTTCCCTAATGAGGCGATTCGCACAAGGATACAAAATTATACGAGGAGTGAAAAAAGACAAAAGAGCCAAGGTGTAGTTGACACCACACTAGCCACATTTTATTATCTTTGTGCCTGTGACATCACAGCTGTGTATGTCCTTACAGCAAAGCGTTCTCCTCGGTTCCTATGGTGAGCTTTATAGAATGACTTCACAGACCCCAGCGAGCTGCCTGGCTCTTGACAAGCCCAGACAGGAGTGGCCCTGATAGAGCTAGTGACCAGTTGCTGGTCCCCTCTCCAGCTACATGAGTATTACCAGAGGGGTTTTCTGAATTTCTGCACCACCGGTTTCTGTCAATCGCTTGAATAAAATGGCATTATTTGTACCCATATAATTTTACAGACTTATCATGTTGGCATCAAGAGTTTAAAACGTTTTGCTGTGCATAGTATTTAGCCTGAATCTGGTTAAAAGCACGCTTGACTTTGAATTGAGCAGGATGAGAAAACAGCCTCTTGCCAAAATGTTTAAGAGGCTTTTAAAATGACCGAGTAACTCCAGTACATCATATGAGTACTTTGGTGGATGACCTGTGTGAATTCCAGCTTTTTGCTCATAACTTTGTTTTTTTTTTTCACTGATAAAATGATGTGATTTGAGGGAAGGGAAGACAAACAGTAAATTGGGAGTCATAGAAGGAAATATAAAGATAGGTCTCTTTCTCATTTATAGTATGAATTCTTACTGCATCTGATACCTTTCAATCAATTTTTTGAGGCTTCTCTACTCTGATAAAAACAATAAATAGAAAAGAGATCTATGTTAGGATAATCTAATGGAAAATGTACAGCCAGGTTCCAAATTCAAAAAGAGTGCAGAGTCCAGAAATAAAAAAAAAAGTATTGCAAAATAAGTATAAATCCAGTTATACAAAATGAAATAAAATGGGATGTTTTCATTTTAAAATGATGCACTAAATAAGTAGATGTCTTTAATTTTTGCTCATAAAGGGTGGTATCAGATACCAGCAAAATAATCACCAACCCAGAAGAATCACTACACATTGACGTTACACAAATATGGGTAATTAAATAAGACCACTGTCTCTGAATAATAAAGAAAAGAAAATGTATCATAATAGTAGATTTTATTATGACATGGCGGGTCCTTAATAGCCTTTATCTAATAGGAAATGCAGGCGATCAGTCTACTCTGGTTAAATTGCTTTTATCTCAGAATTTTGTTCACTGGTGCCATAATGGTCTAGGAATTGTATTGAGGTTCAGGCAAAAAGAAATGTCAATGATCTTAATAAAATGTCCTTATGAAAAAGGAATAAAGAATGGTAAAAGAGAGAGTTTTTTTGAAAAAAAAAAAAAGAGGGGGGGGCAGAGGTCTCTGTATCCCAGGCACATGGAGGAGGAAAACTCTTGGCCCCTTCATGTATAGGTGGGGTCATGTGAAAAGCTCTGGCCAATGAGCTCTAACCAGAGTGATGTGTATCACTTCCGGATCAAGCACATCACTGCAAGAGCAAGACCCCCAGGAGCTCTGTGCCCTCTGGTGTAATGACTGACCATGTTTAAAGTGGCAGTGGTCAGTCAACCTGGGTCACTTGACAGCATCTGTGTCATACCACAAGGAGCTTGAGCAAGGAATAGACAGTTGTTTCAAACCATTGAGATTCTAGGGCTCTTTGTTATTGCAGCACAACCTTTTCATCCTGACTCATGTTGAACAAATACCCCACACAACTGAGCTGAGACAAAGCACACTACTTCATCTCGAGGGAGGAGGAGGCAACAAAAAGATGTTAATGATGCTCTTTATAGGTTAGCTTTTCTTATAGCTTGCCATTGTTGATTATCATTAAAAGCTATAAACATATACGAAGCTATAAATGAAGCATTAAAAGCTATAAACATATACATATACATATAAACATATAAACATATACAAAGACTAACAGATGTCAGCCAATCACATACCTCTTAAGTCACATATAGGTTATATGATTACACTGAAATATGGATAAATGTTGAGGAAGACTAAGCAAAAAAATAAAATAGTACAGTATCTTTTGGGAAATCATCTTGTTCTTTTGTTTTATTTCAGAAAATATTGTACATGAGGTTCTAAGAATGAACATATCTGATAAACAATATGGTCTTTTGGCTAGTAAAATAGAATTCAGCAGTTACAAATTTAAACACCTGGGTGGAACCAATCAGATGACATGCGTTTGTGAATCAGGGAAAGTACAAAACAATAAAGAGAAGTAAAGCCCATGGCAGCTGGAAAGACCTGCTGTTGTTATTACCATTTTAAAAACTAGTAATAATAATAACATTCAACAATGGAAAGACTGTACCTATGGTTTAAATTCGGTCTTTATGACACGGTTTTCTACCCCAGGACATAATGTTTTTGAACTGAAAGTGTTTTCAATATGGATCAAATACATCATAGAATCCTTCATTCAAACAACTTTTTATTACAAAATTATTTTGTAGTAGAAAGGATTTCGTGATTGGAGATTGGTTTCGGCCAATGTTTGTGACCTGAAATGATCATTTCCAACAAAGTTGTGAAATGGAACTGGGCTTAGACTCCAGCCCAGCCACTTGCAGTTGACGTGACTTTACGCAAATTTTCTGAGCCCCCATTTTCTCCTGTGTAACTGTTGGGAGTGGCAGGGGCACCAATACTCAGCAGAGTTATAACACCTACCCAGTTGGAGTTTGGATGATGCTTTTTATAGGTTAACTTTTCTTACAGCTTGCCATTGTTGATTGCCATTAAAAGCTATAAACATATATGAAGACTAAAAGGTGTCAGCCAATCACATACTTCTTAAGTCATATATAGGTTATATGATTACATTGAATCATATAACCAGGGTGAGAGTCAGTGATTCAACCATCTGACGAGAGTTTCTGGGTCAGACTGACAGATTGCTCCACTGGATGTTGGAGTAAGAGATGCACACGTGTGTAAGTGAAAGAGAAATCCAAAAACCCAGAGGTAGCTTCTGCAATGCACAGAGAAGACCAGAGCTCTCTGGAGCTGAGGCAGTTGAAGGCAGTACTTTTGCACCTGTGCTGCCTTGGGCCTTAGAGATTGGAAAAAAAATATATCTTCTGATTGAAAACTCAAGTCTTTAGGATTACAATGGGTTTAAGCACCCCCCACTCTCGGACTTAGATGGTCTGAAGAAAGAGGAATTTTCAAGGATCAAGCCCCTTATTCGGTGCTTTCATCATGCACATAGCAACTGGAAGGGGGCCTGACCTTTGGCCTTATTAGTCAGGAGCTAACCCAATGAGCCACCAGCTGCACTCGGAGAGTCCCCATGTATTCACACTATATATTTGCCTCATCATTATGAACCATCCTCTTCTTTTCCAGTCATTTATTAACTCTGCAGCATTAGTTGTTATTTTAACAATAACAGCTAATAACAGCATTAGTTGTTATTCAAACAATTCAAAGTATTGAAAATATATCGTGTGTTTAGAATACATCTTTACCCTGTGTGTCTTCATAAGCCTTATTTACTTTTATGATTTGTGTTGAAATTTCAATTTAGCAAGTGGTTTCCTAGTTTGAGGAGTGGATTCTTAAGTCCCCACACATATCTCATACATCTTGTTCTATAACATCTGTGGTAGAGAAGACAGATCACTGGAGTTCTCACTTAATAGCTTCTCAAATTGTGTTGCGCATATATGACTCATGCAGAATACCATTAAAATGCAGATTCTAATTCAGTAGGTCTGGAGCAAGGTCTGAAATTCTACATTTCTACCAAGTGCCTGGGTGGTGGCGATGCCAGTGGTATCTAGACCACACTTTGAGCAATAGAGACTTAAATACGTTTCTCAGCATTTATGAGTGTCATTTACCAAATCTATAAATGAATTTAGTAACACAAGGTTTTGGAGAATATCAGTATAAATGAAAATGTGGTTCATTTATACATGCATATCAAGCAGATAAAACACAAAATCCATGATCAATGGACCTAAGAGTACTTTTGCTATGATAATCTAGGAAAGAACTGTGTAAAAATTGTTTAAACAATATAAAGGGCTATGCGGGAGTAGTACTTGCAACCAAAAGACAGAGCTATCTACATGTCCCTTTAATCCTTCTCTTCATGTAAGAATAGCAGGGAAAGGACAAGCCATCTTCAGAAAAATGAGGCTTTTACCTCTGCAACACCCAAAGTGAAGGCTGAACTTCCTCACCAGTCAGAGGCCGATAGAAGTAGGAATGACCACCAAGCTCTGTACAAAGATCTGTGAAGACTGAACTCAAAATGATGACCGAGAGATTAAGAATTCTGGTATGTGAGTATCAACAATGGGCCATGAAAGTACTCAACGTAGCATTCAACACTGGAGAGAAGACCCAATATGAGACAGAAAAGCATGCCAAGAAATAAACAGGTCAAATCAAAGAACAAAAAGATTGTTGAAATGCACACCCATAATCCTTCACCTGAAACTCCCAGAGCCAGATGTGTTTTCGAATTTTAGGAAGGTGCAGCACCTGATAGATCCAGTGTGGTCTGAGGGAGCCCCTACTTTCCCACCATTATCTAGCACAATATTTCTAACTAAAATACATGAATAGTCACAGTAAGTAGGATAAATACAGACTATGAGTAGCCTTATGGTAGTGCAGGTCAAGGTTTGTCATCAAATACATTACGGGGAAACAAAACCATTGGTTTTGGAGCTTTCTAGATTTTGAAATTGCATATGGGGAAGAAAATGTAGATCTCTGCTAATCGAGGTGGGCTTGATAGTGACTACCAGACCCTAACTATCACAGGGTCTGTTATCATTATTATTTTTCTGTGCTCTTCATCCATCCACTAGCACTTTAGTAATCTGCTAGTTTATTTCTTAGAGCAGTTTTTTTTTCCCACCAAATCCCTTTATTGATGTTTAGACCCTGGTTTCAAAATCCCTACATCTTGCTGAGACATGTGTCCAGAATTTGATAGAGAGAGGTACCTCTCCTCTATCATAGAAAGTGATCCCTACAGTGATTCCGACAGTGAATGAAGGAAGGATTGTAAGAAAGTGATGCCTACGGTGAATGAAGCATACAAGTGGTGGAAAGGCCCCTAAGCATCCCTTGTGGAGCAACTGAGAGCCTCACATTCCCTTTGTAAACTCTCACATGCCTGTGTGTGGGAGAAGGTCCCAAAAACGGCAAAGTCTTTCCTTCTCTGCTATGGAGGGTGTATTTCCCAACCTACCACTAGCACAAAGAGAATAATCATTTGTGCACATGGATATGACTTTATTGAGGCATATTATACATCTCATGTAACAAGGAAAGATACTTTTTAAAAGATCATTTATCATGCCACAAACTCATGTCTTAAACATACCAATTTAATCTCTTGTTCTGGAATGGGATCCACTAATCTTATCTGAAAATTCCAAAAACTCTTCTCATGCATTTGGTAGCTTTCCTTGGTTAGTTAGCTTAAAATAGCATTCTTTTACTTAATTTACTGCCTGATATATGCTGTTTTCCAATTCTGAGAACATGCAGTGGCATATGGCAGGTAAGATTTGGACCCTCTTCTTTTGGTTCATTGCTGTGTGCATGCATGGGTGTGTGTGTGTGTGTGTGTGTGTGTGTGCTTACATTTAAGAAAAGGTGTTCTTGATATAAAAAACCCAGGGTAGAGATTGCAAAGAGAATGTGTGCCAAAGATCAGAGAAGTGTGAAGAACTATTAAGATTTTAAGCAAACTTCCCTTGGTTCTATGTAAATTAATTCCCTAATGTAAGGTTATAACTTTTATATTTTTTTTGACAAAAAGAAATCTCCCTGGTGTCAAAGTACTAACTTTATAATTCTTTTTTCACCCTCACCAACTCCCAGCGACAGTGTCAAACTTAATTAACTTGTGGTTTAACCACATTTACGGTGTTCCTGAGCCAGTTTCTATTAAACAAGTGACTCAAAGTGAGGGTCAAGGCTATTTTTTTCCCCCAAGTGAATCACAAAAAGTACTTCTCTTTGTAGGTGGACATAAAATCAGTGAAAATATGCAAAGTCACTGAGTTTGTAATGAATTCTCTTTTAAAAGAAAGGTTGTTAAATGAGTTTCTTTTTTTAATTTCCCAAATGAATATAGGGGAAATGGCAATATAGTCATAGACTGGAAGAAAGGCCAACATTTTTGTGCTCCTTTTCTCTGTGCTCGTTACCAACACAGCAGAGATAATCCTGAACTCTGGTTCATAATTCTAAACTTGTTTTAAGTGGTTACATAAAGGGTATACTTTAATGGTAAGTGTTACCATTGTTTCATTCAGGATAAAATTTCATAAAAGTAATACATATTTAATTGTATAGCATTTGCTTTTTGTTAGGATATAATAGCGCTTAAGACAAGATTCAAGGGCTATTGCAAAAATACAAGCATGTATATATACACACATACACACATACATATACAAATATATATACATATGCAAATACGTATACATAAACATATATATATATATACATATATAGAATCCCCACCATCAGGTTATCCTCACACAAATCAAACTTCTTAGAGCAATGAAAAGTATTTCCACTACTTTGTATAGCACATATTCAAAATTTCCACTAGAGTTCAGATCAAGGTTCTTGGATTTCCCTTCATATGACCTAAATTATGGGAGAAATTATACCCGAAAGAGCCAGAGATAAAAGCAGACAAGCACTTTTTACAAGGAAAATTGCAGTAGTAAAAAATGTCATACCTTCTTTTTTTCCCCAAAACAAACCAATGAATAAAATTCACAACTTGAAAAGTTCTGTACTCTTGGAACAGTTGCTTTACCCAGTAGTTAACTGAAAGCCAGAAGAAGCTGATGCTCTGGACTGCAGATTAAAACGCCATATATGTGAACACCTTATCATTGTTCTCATGATTTGAAAACTGCATGTCGAAGAGAGATGTTTAGGTGAAAGGTGCTTCTGATCTGAGTGTGAACAATGTTTCATTTTGAGAGTCTGAATCTGGAATCTCACATGCCTACCCCTAGAGTATACACAGGACCTAAGAATCACAGAAATAGCAATACCATGTGCCTCCTTGTGAGGTCACCCACCACTAATGAGCACCATAATGAGCACGGAGATTCTCACAGATTAGACATCAGCCTGCTAATGCTTACCCGCCAGGGTCCCCTCAAGGGAAGCTACTTAGACTAGAGCCTAATAAAGACATCTGTGCTTGTCTCCACTCACAGGCAACTCCCAAAGAAACAGTCATTTGTAAGGATTCTTTTTTACATGCCATAATGTTCTTGCACATGAAAAACATCCAAATGTTCGTAAGTTAAAATAGGTGGGCGTTATATGCTCTGGGATGAATCACTAGTCCTTTGATCATGTGATTCTTCATTTAATTCTCTCATGAACTCTCTTTATAAAATGTGATATACATATTTCTCTCTACTATATGGTATTTGAGCAGATAGCAATATTTTTAGCCTCTGAATATGCCCATAAATAGAAAACAAAACAGGATCTTGATCTATTAAAATATCCAGCCTCCAAAATACTGGTTGCAATGTCAAACTCACCTTTGAACACTCAAGAAACTTTGCCTTAATAGTAGTACAGAATCAAAGACCTAATTTCTCCTACTCTGACGTGCAGGAAAAATCCGAGAATGCAATTTCAGGTCTATTTAATAGAAGGAATGTCTAGGTGTTTCCTCATAAAATGCATACCTGTAAAAATTTTGAGATGTAGGTATGCAAGGTTATGTGCAAATACACATAGTTTATTCTGATATAATTCCATACTTATTTTATTGAGATTAATGTATTCCATTTGCTTTCTTCTTTCAACCAAGGCCATCAGTATACAAAATGGAAAAGTTGGTACACTTCAGATTAAAAGTAGGTACACTTCAGATTAAAAGTAGGTACACTTCAGATTAAATTCAATGATCAACCATCAAGTTGCACCTGAAATTATGCTCAAACAGCAGGGGCCAGGGAGGGCAAATGTTATTAAAATTCACCAGCTCCCATCCTTTTCTCTGAGGGAAGTAGGCATGTATGTAAATAAATAAATATGAAACCTGGGCAAAACAGGGACTTCCACGTTTTTAAGGCTCTTCTCAGCAGAGTGATAAGAACCAAATAAACAATATGTCTGACTTCAAAAACCTTTATAGGTAATGTAAGACTTTTACTGAAGGTTTCCTTGAGGGCAGAGTAGCAATAAAAGGACTCAATCAGCTGCACACAATAATACTTCCTAAAAATTATCTTTACCCGTATCTCTCACCAAAGTTATACTCCATGTGACTCTGCCCAAATCTCTCTGTCTCCTCAGAAATTCCACCTTCCTCCCGCTCTCAACCTCCCTGCATCTCTTCTCTCCTCTTTCCTACCTCTTTCTTTTCTCTCTGTCCTTTTCTCTCTTCCCACTGTGCTTCCCATGCTGTGCACAAAACAGTTTTCCCTGCTCTCTTCTTCAATTATACATCCCTACCAACGACTGTGAGGAACTCCAGAAAGGCCTGCCAGCAGAGCATCCAGGAAAAAGTTTGCAAATTCTGTTGAAGTTGGGCTTATTGAGATGTCATTTACATAGAGTAAAATTCATCCTTGTGAGATATAAAAGTCTGATGAGATTTCATAACTATGTATAATCATATAACCACCACCACTATCAACTGTCATTATCGAGAAAAGTTTATCACGCCCCTTTGCAGTAAACCCCTTCCTCTCCACTATCCCTGGAAAACACTCTCTGATTTCACTTACTATAGTTTTGCTTTATTCAGAAGTCAATGGTATTAGTCTGTTAGGGCTGCCATAACACAATATCACAAACTGGGTGGCTTAAATAAAAGAAATGTATTGTCTCGCAATTCTGGAGATCAGAAGTCTGAGAACGAGGTGTCAGATAAATTAGTGTCTTCTGAGGTCCGGGAGGGAAGAATTTGTTCTACACCTCTCTTCTTGGCTTGTAGGTGGCTCTTCTCTCAGCATCTCTTAACATTGTGTCTGTCCCCAGATTTCCCCTTTCAATAAGGACACCCATCATATTAGATTAGGGCCCATATTAATAACTTTCTGATTTTAACTTAAATACCTTTGTAAAAGAGTATCTCCAAATAAGGTCACATTCTAAGGGACTAGGGGTTAGGACTTCAACTCATAAGTTTTAGGGAATACAATTTAACCCATACATCATATACTAAAATGATACAATATCTAGCTGTTTCTTTCTAGCTTTTGTCACATAGCATATTATGAATACTTAATTGCCTATTTTGATGCCTATAGCAGAAGTTTGCTCTTTTATTGCTACATAATATTCCATTTTATGGATAGACCACCATTTTTATTTTTATTCATTGGATCCCCATTTGGGAAACTCCATTGTCTTCAGTTTTGGGTTATTATTAATAATCATTTGCATATAGATCTTTGTGTGTACACATGCCTTCACTAGGTAATATCTAAGAGTGGGATATAAGGGTCAGGAAGTGAGTATATTAGCTTGTTCTTGCATTGCTATAAAGGAATACTTAAGACTGGGTAATTTAGAAAGAAAAGAGATTTAATTGACTCACAGTTATATAGAATGTACAAGCATGGCACTGGCAACTGCTCGGCTTCTGGGTAGGCTTCAGGGAGCTTTTACTCATGGTGAAAGGCAAAGTGATATAGAGATGTCACATGGTGAGAGCAAGAGCAAAAGAAAGAGTAGGGAGGTGCCACATACTTTTAAGTAACCAGATCTCACAATAAGTCACTATAGTGAGGACAGTACCAAGGGGATGGCATTATCCATTCATGAGAAATCAGTTCCTGTGATCCAGTCACCTCTTACAGGGCCCCACCTTCAACATTGGGGACCACAATTCAACATGAGATTTGGTGTGGTCAGAGATCCAAACCATATTGTTCTGTCCCTGGCTCCCAAATCTCATATCCTTTTTACATGGCGAAATGCAACCATCTTCTGCCACTAGTCCCGAAAAAGTCTCAACTTGCTTCAGCATCACTCAAAAGCCCAAAGTCCATAGTCTCATCTGAGACAAAGCAACTCTCTTCCACCTATGAACCTGTAAAATCAAAACAAATTATTTACTTCCAAGATACAGGCATTGGGTAAATGTTCTGTATTATCCTGCTTTCACTCTGCTAATAAATACATACCCAAGTCTGGGTAATTTATAAAGGAAACAGGTTTAATTGTGTCACAGTTCCGCGTGACTGGGGAGGCCTCACAACTGTGTATGGAGGAAAGTGAATGAGGAGCAAAGTCATATCTTACAGGGCAGCAGGCAAGAGAGCTTGTGTGAGGAATTCCCATTTATAAAACCATCAGATCTCCTGAGACTTATTCGCTACCATGAGAACAATAAGAGGAAAGCACCCCATGATTCAATTATCTTTACCTGACTTCACCCTTGACACAAGGGCATTATTATGATTCAAGATGAGAGTTGGGTGGGGACACAGCCAAACCATATCACATTCATATTCCCAAAGGGATAAATGAGCAAAAGGAAAGGGGATACAGCCCCCAGGTGAGTCTGAAACTCAGCAGGGCAGTCACTAAATCTTCAAGTCCAAAAATAATCTCCTTTGACTCCATGTCCCATATCTAGGACACACGAGTGCAAAGGTGGTCTTCCAAGGCCTTGGGCAATGAGCGTTTAATTTTATAAGAAACAAACCAGCAATTTTCCACTATTTTGCATTCTCGTCATCATTGTAAGGGGTTCAGGTTGCTCCACATCTTCATCAGCACTTTGTATTGTCCATATTCTTTAATTTCATCATTTTCGTAGATTTATTGTGATATCTCATTTGATTTTAATTTTCATGAACACCTTCCGATGTGCTTATTCATTTGTTATATCGTTACTGGATTGTTGGCCCTTTTGTTGAGTAGCAAATGTTCTTTGTACATTTCTTTATGTAGTCTGGATACAAGAGCTTTGTAGATAATATGTTGATATAGTGTGAATTTGTGTCCCCACCCAAATCTCACATTGAATTGTATTCCCCAGTGTTGGAGGAGAGGCGTGGTGGGAGGTGATTGGATCATGGATGCAGATTTTCACCCTTGCTGCTCTAGTGATAGTGAGTCCTCATGAGATCTGGTTGTTTAAAAGTGTGCAACATTTCCACTTTGCGCTCTTCCTCCTACTCCAGCCATGCATGCCATGTCTGCTTCCCTTTTGTCTTCCACCATGATTTTGAGTTTCTTGGGGCCTCCCTAGCCATGTTTCCTCTACAGCCTGTTGTACTATGAACCAATTAAACCTTTTTTCTTTATAAATTACCCAGTCTCAGGTAGTTCTTTATAGCAATGCAAGAATGGACTAATACACATGTCTTGCAAATACTTCCCCACACCCTGTGGTTTGTCTTTTCATTTTCTTAATAATGTCTTCTAAAAAGAAAAACAAGTAGTTCTATCTTACTGTCTTAATATTTTAGTCTTGTCCTAGAAACAACGAGAAGAACTTAAGATCTGAATGAATAGCTGTAAAACAGTTTATTAACTCCAAATGTTGAATGAAAATGTAATGAAAAAAATGAGTATTCTGATTGTAACAACTCCCTATGACTCCCAGCGTTCCCCATATTTCTTGAAAATTTACCCCTATTAATCGTACTTATGTCATATTTCCTCGATATTCAAATCATTGATTGTTTTTAATAGTCAATTTCTTGGTGCCTTGACTTTTTGACAATGGTCTTTTCCTTTTTCATACTTCAACCACTCATTCTTATGGTCATACCTCCAATGATGACATCTCCATCTTCCTCCTCCATGTTCTTCTCTGACCACAATCTCCTATCTCCCTCCTCATTTTCTCTAGCACATTGCTTTCAATGATCCTTCAACCCTCTTAGTACATTCAATACATTGATCTTGTCACCAGGGCATTGCCAACATTTCTGGGGCCCAATGCATATTGTAAATATGGACTCCCTAGTACAAAAAGCAGGGAAAATGCAAAACAATGCAAATAAAGATTCAAACTTTAAATATTTTCCTTTCTTCTGTGATCTTTCTCACAACAAGTGATGGTGTTCTTTTAATTGTGATTTAATGTGGCATTCCGTCAGACTCAAGTGAATGCAGACTCTCATAGGCACCTGGACATCATGCCCTGTAACTGTGTGCTGAGGCCCATCAGCTGCCTGAACAACATGCTGTGCCCCAGCCTGGGACATGGAGATGAAACTCTCCCCCCGACAGGCCCACTACCCCAAACCACAGGTGATGGGTGTTCCCCAAGAGATGGCAACCACCTCAACAAGATACATTAACACGTGGATTGGGGTGAGCAAGAAGCAAAGTGCTCACCAAATGCATTGTGGCACTGCCAGCTCAGAGTTAAAGTGCACTGCCCCAAAATGTGTCAGGGCACATATGTGCAACTCTGGAGCCAGGGTCCAGGCCTCTGCCAGGAATGGATGGTGGTTTTGGTAACTGGTAGAGGAGCATGCAGGAACTGTCCGTCTGGCACCTAGAGAACCAGAGAGCTGGTGCAGTAGTGATGGCTAGGCAGAGTGAGAAGAGGGGGGCCTGGTGAGTCTTGGGAGGCCATGGAATTGGAAAGTGGGCCACTGAGAACCCATCCCTTGAAGACAGGGAGGTGGCAGGAGGCTGAACAGCACATAAGCCAAGGGATCTAGCCTCCAAGTTTCCACTACATGTTCTGTTGCCTCTTCTGACATCCCTGCCAAAGCATAGAGTCAAAGATAAAATGATTAATGATTTCAAGGTGGCAACTGCAGAGTATTAAACCAAACATGGGGTCTCCCTGAATACAGGGCCCTGTGTGACTGCGTAGGTCACATACCCATGAAGCTGGCCTTGTTTACCGTGATTGTGTACTCCTGACTTCAATTCTGTGGTCCTTCATCCTAATTATTTTTTACCTTGCCTGCCACCTACATATAACCTGACCCAACTTGTATCTTCTACTCAGGATCTGGTCTGAAACAAATCTCTGCTGATGGAGAAAAAACCCCATCTTTGTTGAAAATGACAGGATTTCCCCTTTTTTGGTCAGCTAACATTCCATTGTTTATCTATACAAGATTTTGCAGAATGCAAAGATAACTTCTTTGACATACTGATTTCCCTTCTTTTGGATAAATACCTAGCAGCAGGATTGCTGGGATCATATGCTGATAACTAATGTCACTTTCTGTATGTTCTCTAACACTAACTGGCATCTAGAAATTCTATGCATGTGCCTGGTTCTTTTTCTTTTCTTTTCTTTGAGACAGAGTCTTACTCTGTCACCCAGGCTGGAGTGCAGTGGCGCGATCTCGGCTCACTGCAAGCTCCGCCTTCCGGGTTCACGCCATTCTCCTGCCTCAGCCCCCCTAATAGCTGGGACTACAGGCGCCCACCACCAAGCCCTTCTAATTTTTTGTATTTTTAGTAGAGAAGGAGTTTCACCGTGTTAGTCAGGATGGTCTCCGTTTCCTGACCTCATGATGTGCCCACCTCGGCCACCCAAAGTGCTGGAATTACAGGTGTGAGCCACCGCGCCCGGCCGTGCCTGGTTCTTTCACTCTCTGATTGTCTCAGCAGAATTCCCCTCTCCTTGAACTTCCCATATGTGCTTGTTCTCCTCAGCCTCCTGTCGTGAGGCTCCAGTTCCATGCTGTTCTTTTCATATACCCTTGCTTATGCTCTAATCCAGCTTGTCCCTGCCATTTCCCAAAACTGTTCTCATCAATAAGATCTGTATTAGTCCATTCTCATGCTGCTAACAAAGACATACTCAAGACTGGGTAATTTATAAAGGAAAGAGGTTTAAGTGACGCACAGTTCAGCATGGCTGGGGAGGCCTCAGGAAACTTACAATCATGGCGGAAAGGGAAGAAAAGACATTCTTCCTTACATGGTGGACGAAGGAGAAGTGCCTAGTCAAAGGGAGGGAAAACCCTTATAAAACCATCAGATCTCATGAAAACTCACTCACTATTATGAGAACAGCAGCATGGGGGTAACTGCCCCCGTCATTCAAGTGTCTCGTGTCAGGTCCCTCCCAGGACATGTGGGGATTATAGAAACTACAATTCAAAATGAGATTTGGGTGGGGACACAGCCAAACCATATCAACATCCTCTTTGCTAACTGTTTCAGTCCTCCTCTGATGAAGTGCACCAGCCGACTTCACAGAGTGCTCTTCTTACTTCGCTTTTCTCCTAGTTTGCTGGCTTCTCCTACAGAAAACGCTTCTTGGAACCTTCCTCATCTCCTTGACTTCTAAGCCTAAGGAGCTCTAGGAACTGAGCAGGCATGGTGGCTCACGCCTGTAATCCCAGTATTTTGAGAAGCTGAGGTGGGAGGGTTGCTTGTGGCCAGGAGTTCAAGACCAACCTGGGCAATAATGCAAGACCACCATCTCTCAAAAAAAAAAAAAAAAAAAAAATGTTTTAAAATTAGCCGAGCATGGTGGTGCACAACTGTAGTCCCAGCTATTCGGGATTCCTTTAGCCCAGGAGTTAGAAGTTGCAGTGAACCATGATTATATACTGCACTCCAGCCTGTGCATCAGAGGACCCAAATCTAAAAATAATAATTAAAAAAAAGAACTCCAGGGCTCAGCTTTGTCAGCTTTGTACTTCTTTGTTTTGTATCTATACCCCTTCACCAGAGAACAGCAGTCTCTCATATGGATTTAATACTATCAGACTATCTATAAAAATATCACTCCCAAATCTCCTCTTTATGATTCATATAATGTCCAGGTAGTAAATGCTGTTAAACTTTTCAAGCAGAATTTAGACTTCCCATGTTTTGCCTCTGTGTTGTGTGGCTTTCCATGTGTAAGCCCAAAAGACAATGTGGACTTATATAGTAGTCTGAATAATGGTCCTGGAAGATAGTAGGCCCTAATCCCTATAATGTTATTTTCTGTGGTAAAGATTTTGCAGGTATGATTAGATTAAGACCTCCCCACAATCCTGATGAGAGGATTGTCCTAAATTATGTGGTGGAGGCTCTAAATGTAATCAAAATTGTCCTCATAAGAGAAAGGCATGGGGATATTTGAATATGATGAGAAGACAGAGATAGAGACTTGAGTGATGTGGCCATAGGCCAAGGAGCGCCAGCAGCCACCTGAAGTTGGTAGATGAAAGGAAAAGATTCCCTCTAGTGCTTTCGTTGGGAATGCAGCCCTATCAACACTGATTTCATCCCAGTGGTACCGATTTCAGACTACTGGATTCCAGAACAGTGAGATAATGAGTTTTGGTGGTTTTAAGCCACCTAATTTGTGGTAATTTATTTCAGCATAAATTACTAGAAACTAATAACATTTATCTAGGATCTGTGAGGGCACAGGACGGAAGACTGGGGAGAGCTCCAGATGACCTGGAGGACTGAGGATCCGTTATACCCTGACTGACGATGAGCATTCTATTAAAAATTAGATGTGGCACCAGACTATCAGGGTGAGAAGTTTGCAGTCTGCAGGTTAGTATTTAATTTCACTGGGGGCCATACTAACTTTCTAGATGTATGTATCTTTCAATAGTATATCCTGTGCCTGAAGATAAGATCAGTGATTATACACATACTACAACATTAATGTCACATCTCATTTCACCCCACCAATGTAGTAATTTTCTGTGTTGCTTTCATGCAGCAAGATTAATACCACACACTTTAGGTTTGTTATCCCTTAGTAGTAGTAGGTATATTAGATTTTAGTAGCATTTAATAAGAGCCTGGCCATTTCCAGGAGTACAGTAGTTCGCTTTAACTGTAGTTTCACTTTCCGTGGTTTCAGTCACCTGAGGTAAAATACAATAAGATATAAGAGAGAGAAAAAGAGAGATGGGGGAGGAGAGAGAGAGAGAGACCACACTCATATAACTTTCATAAAAATTTATTGTTATAACTGTTCTATTTTATTATAGCTATTATTATTCATCTCTTACTGAAATTAAACTTTATTGTGGGTATGTATGTAGGAAAAAAAAAAACTGCATACAGGGTTCAGCACTAACTGTGGTTTCAGGCATCCACTGGGAATGTTGAATCGTATTTCCTGTGTTTAACCAGGGACAACTAAATATGAACTAGACCCACCAAGTAACATAAACCCAACAGTGCAACCTATAAACAAACTGCAAAGTACTGTAAAATTGGCATAAGCAATACATATCTAAATTCCAGTGTAACAAATCTGAAACAATCTACCTGAAGCAAACTGTGAAAGGACACAATCTGAGTTCATGACAAGTAACACAGAGAAGGCATCAAGAAACCTGAGCTTTCCTTTGATATATATTTTTTTTAACTTACTTGCTGTGTCACTTTAGACTGGTCCATTAACAACTCTGGGACTTATTTTCCTCACCTATAAAACTTAATTCTTTTTTTTTTTTTTTTTTTTGAGACTGAGTCTTGCTTTGTTGCCCAGGCTGGAGCGTAGTGACTGATCTCGGCTCACTGCAAGCTCCATCTCCCGGGTTCACACAATTCTCCTGCCTCAGCCTCCCGAGTAGCTGGGACTACAGGTGCCCTGCTCATTTTGTGTGTGTGTGTGTGTGTGTGTGTGTATTTTTAGTAGAGGCGGGGTTTCACTGTGTTAGCTAGGAAGGTCTTGATCTCCTGACCTCGTGATCCGCCCACCTCAGCCTCCCAAAATGCTGGGATTACAGACTTTTGCCACCGTGTCTGGCCTATAAAATTTAATTCTAACTATGAATTTCCCAAGTCTATCACTCTGCAACTCTATCTAAATATTTTGTACAATTGCTGGTACTTACTACTTTTAAAGATTTCTTTTCTATATAAATCATCTTTGTCTTGGCATCACACAATTAGGGATTCTGTCAGTGCCCTCGAGCTGGCTTTTCCAACTTAGGCCAAAGTGGAGCTGCCCTCAGGAGCCCTGCCCTCCAGAGGAAGTGGGATCTCATTGGGTTATCTCGTTCCTGGCCCCAGGGTCTGAATAACATCCCCACCTGATTTTGCTTTTCACAGGAATCAGAACCTGATTTTTAGGTGATACAGAACCCTCACAGTGAATTTCCCCATCACCTCCTGACAGAATTTGGATACTTCCCAGGGAGTTAATTATGTCTACAATAGTTAATTGGGGTAGGTTAACTACACTCTGCTTCTGTTAAAATCAGCATTGAGATTTAAGCCATTTTTGTGGCATGTTGAAATCTCTCTCTCTGTGTCTCTCACACACAGTTGCACACACAGACACACACACACACACACACACACACACACACACACACTAGCAGTCCCAGTCAAAACAACTTCCATAATAAAATCTTTAAACATAAATTCTTCCCAAGCTGAAATCAGATATTGACAGCAGAAATGTCCCCAGTCCACCTTCAGTGGTATTTTTATCTCCCAATCTTGTGAGAAGTGCTAGGTATTTTTGTAGTTTCCAATAAAAACCCACTTTTCCTTTGAAGTTTCCATCAAATTCTTCTGTAAGTGTACAAGAAGGAAATGGGTTCTCAACAGATACAGACTTACAGACATACTTTTTCCAGACATATTAGCAGATGGAACAAAATGAAATATATATATATGTGTGTGTATATATATATATGTGTGTGTGTGTATATATATATAAAACTGATTACCAGTTCAGAAGGACTACAAGGCACATCACCATATTTGCACAAGGGGAATAATATCTCTGGATTTTTCTGGTGACAGAAGAGACATAGTAGAGATACAGGTTAGGTTTATTAAGCTGTGCACTCTTAGATGCCATAGATGGGATAAACAATGAGGAGGAAGTTGATTACACAACACTGGAGATTATAGAGACCAATAACACTCTTAATTTGATGGAAATACCAGTCCTAAGCCCTCCCGTGCTTAGCACAAGGCAGACAGATGCATATGAATCTTACCTATATAATTCTGGACAAGCTCTTTATCTTTTCTAAGAGGATCTAAAAAGAACACCTACAGAATAGAGTTATGTGAAACAGAACCAAGATGTGGGAGGTAGTTCTTAGTGCATGACTGAAGACAGCAAACACTCCCTGAACAGCAGTGCTTCTGACAGCAGTGGCAGCTAATAGCCGTTACCATGCACCAAGCTGGGATCTGAAGGTGTTGTGTGGGAGTGGGAGGCACAGGGGGAAAACAGACCCACCTGGATTGGTGCAAAGCCTGAAGATAGGAGAGTAATAGAACTCAGACTTATTGAAGAAGCCCATTTTGTTTTGAGGTGACTAATTTTTAAAATCTTGACATTATTAAATTTCAAACCTTTGGTTCAAAGGCTTCTCTCTGAGCCAACTAGAGCCAAAAAAAAAAAAAAAGAAACAACAACAACAACAACAACAACAAAACCATCCTAAATATATCCAACAGCCATAGCAATTTGGCAATATTGCTCAAGAGCTCTAAAGAGGTATTACATTATGACATGGTAATTCCACCTCTTATATCCTTCATCAAGAAATATTCAACGTATAGATTGAGCTATATGGAAAATGTTTATCTCTAGCACTATTTATAGCAGAGAAAAACTAAAAACTCTCTAAATGGCTTACAATAAAGGAATAGTTAAATTGGTTGTGATACAGGAATATAAAATATATCTATTTAAAAATATTTAAGCACAAAAATAATATATAAATAGAAATGTACATATTTATACTAAATCAGTCTCTGCTCATTTTTGGATTGTGTAACCTTTGGTAACTTATGTTTCCTTTTATATATGCATTTTGTACTTCCAAAGCTTATTTAATTAATATTGCATTTGTTTTATAAGTGATAGAACTAAATTATATAAAATAAGTTTTAAAAATAGAACCATATTATAAAGTGCTTGATTAACATGTGTTTCTACATTTGTTGAGTGCCTGCTACGGAGGGTTCAGGCCCTCGAAATACCAAAACGGGTGAGGTACTCTACAGACCCTTAAAGAGCTCAGACAGAGATATGATTTTATTTAAAAGTGTTTATTCGTTTAGTCACATATGTTTACCAATGCACATCTGTTTAGTGCCAGTATTCATGGCAAAATCCACACTTCTGACAAAAAGAAAAAAACACCCTCACCATCAATAATTAAGGCACTGATGCTGAATGAAAGAGAGTATACAAAAATTATTTTAAATTTATCTGCATAAATACAATGAATAATATTTCAAATGGCAAATAAAATGTTTTTACAAACAATTATAGGAAATATCATTTAAAATGTTTGCTAACAATGAGACCCAATTACTAAATGTATTGACGAATTCTCTAAGATGCATTAACATGTATGATCTAGAGTTCATTGTTATGAATGTCTTCATTTCAGGCACATATTAATTAGATTTTCTTATATTTCTTAGTTATAAAACACATTTAATCAATATACTTTTGAGAACAAATTAGAAAAACATTCAATTTGACTATGAAAGGTTACGTTATGTATTTTAAATTTTAATCATTATGTATTTCTTATGTTTCTCATTTGTAAATCTTATGATTGCTTTGTTTAATATAGCCAAAGGTCAAAGTGAAAGAGCCATAAAATTATTCATGCAGAATATGTGCATCACGGAGGATTTTTGTAGAATTAGACTTAGGGTCTGAAGATAATGAGTCAGATTTTATTCCTTACCATGGTGCCAATTTTAATATAGTGCACTAAGTATTTTTGGAAAAGTTTGCTCACATTAATAAATTGTTGAGTGTTTTGTTCTTCTGCACAGTGAAGCTATGTAAGGGAAAAGGTGGACAGAGCTCTGGAAACATGGTGCCAGGAACAGAATCTCCTTTCTTTCCAATCCCAACTTCCCTATAAAAACAGCTGTTGAGGACCATACAAAACAGAGCTCAGTGGAAAGTTTAGGGTATGTTGGAGCTTCTGAGAAAATATTCAGTATAGGAACTCTCTTTCTGTCCTGTGAGGTCTCCAGGACAGTTTGGGAAACCAGGGTCAAAAAGGCCTGACAGATGGACTTTTGGTGGGCAGCCTGAGGAACAATGTGAACAGTCTCCCTAGTGAAACTGCTGAGAATTAGAAAAATGACAATCTAAAGTTACTGGCAATGTACCTAAGGACATACAGCAAATGAAAAAATATACATATGCAATTGAAAAAGCCTACTAAAATTTACTAAGAAGAGGAAGCATCTGTGGTGTTTGAACCCTGGTCCACTCCCTCCTTTCCCCATGCCAAGTCGCTATGATGGAAACCCCTCTCCAAATAGGTATAGCCAAGAACACAGGAATTCTCTCCACACAGCTTCCAACTGCAGGGCTGTGGTATCTCTTCAGGAGGGGCAGTACATCAAAATTGATTACTGTGCTCCAGCTACCTATTGCAGAGGCTAAGTTCTAAGCAGGCACAGCCAAGAGGTAAGAGCTCCATTCTTCCACCCAGCCCCAACTTATGGGATAGGGGCTCTATCTGGGTGTAGTGTGTAGAATATTCTGAGACCCAGATGACTACCTCTCTGTCCCACTCAGAGAGAAACCAACTGAGAAGACCTGAGGCTTCAGCCACAACTGCCCATCCCCAACCTAGTTGATTGCTCACTTCCTAAGAAGTGTCAGAGAGAAATGCACTGCTGTCCCTCCCCTCAGCTCTTAGACCCCTGACTCAGAGATTTTGCCCCAGGGTAGAGGCAGGCCATAAAACAGAGCAATCCACATTTTTTCCTAAAGGAACTGACTTAATTGCAACAGCATGGGAAAGTTAAGCCTAGGAGCACTAAATCAATGGACTGTGTGGCTTAAGGTAATTAAGAGGAAACTGACAGGTTATTTAGACATGTAAGCTAAGTCCTTATATGGATATTTTACCAGAAGAAATCAGGGAAATAGATAGCTAAGGAAAGTCATTCTGTGGTGAAAACATTCTCAAACGCAGACCTCAGAAACTATCCCCCTACAGGAGCCTGAACTCAGTTGGATCACTCTGTGGAGCAATATATGCCCTAAGTCATTACTGAAAATAATAGAGCAATCAGCCAGAAATTCATGGAGCTTAACAGCTACATGTGGTCAGAAAAAAAAAGACAATCAAAGATGGCTCTGCCAAAACCATCGTTAATCCAGATGACAATGCATATGCCTAAGGTTTCATTTCCAAGAGGAAGAATCAGAAGCTTTATACTGTGGGGATGAGTAGGCTTCACTAAAATAATTAAGGTAGTCACTGAGCGAGTAATAATAACAAGTCTTAGAGAAGTGGGTGTGAGGGGCAGATATCCAGAGTGCTATAATACAGTATTTTAAAAGTCTAACTTTATAGCAGCATGATTTATAATCCTTTGGGTATATACCCAGTAGTGGGATGGCTGGGTCATATGGTACATCTAGATCTAGATCCCTGAGGAATCGCCATACTGTTTTCCATAATGGTTGAACTAGTTTACAACCCCACCAACAGTGTAAAAGTGTTCCTATTTCTCCACATCCTCTCCAGCACCTGTTGTTTCCTGACTTTTTAATGATTGCCATTCTAACTGGTGT
>NW_012112253.1:4694107-4770649 GCF_000951035.1 Colobus angolensis palliatus
ACCCGGGAGGCGGAGCTTGCAGTGAGCTGAGATCCGGCCACTGCACTCCAGTCCGGGCGACAGAGCGAGACTCCGCCTCAAAAAAAAAAAAAAAAGTCTAACTTGTACATATATGTATACATATATATGTATTTATTTAGAGATAGAAAGATAGATAGATAGATAGATAGATAGATAAATAGATAGATAGATAGAGAGACAGATAGATAGAGCAATGTAACAGGACAGTTTGACATGTACCTGGGGAAAAAAAAAATCTAGGCAATAGAAATTGCCCAGTGAGAGTAAATGGGTGTCAGATATAACAGACTTCAAAATAGCCATTGTAAATATATACAAAGAACTAAAGAAAACCATGTTCAAAGATATAAAATAATACTTTCTGATGACAATGTTACAACAGTTAAGGAATCTCAATGAAGAGAGAGAAATTGTATTATTTTAAAAATAGAAATCTTGGAGCTGAAAAGTATAATAACTGAAAAGAAAAATCCAAGAGGGGCTCAACAGTAGATTTGAACTAGCAGAAGAAAGAATTATTTAACTTGAAGATAGATCAGTGGAGATTATGCAATCTGAGAACAGAAAGAAAAAATAATAATAAAGAATGATAAAGCAGTTTTTAAATTTTAATAAAGTACGATATATCAATTTTTTTCGTACATGAATTGTGCTTTTAGTGTTGCATCCAGAATCTCGTTACTAAATCCAAAGTCATTAAGATTTTCTTCTGTGTTTTATTCTAGAAGTTTTGTCATTTTTAACTCTCACATTTAGTTCTTTGTTTCATTTTGAATTCATTTTTCCACATGCCATTAGGTAAGGGTTTAAATTCATCCAGTTATATATGATTATCCAATTGTACCAACATTATTTGTTGAAAATATATGCTTCCCCATTGAACTGCCTTGACATCACTGTCAGAAACCATTTGATCACATATGTAAAGGTAAATATATAGATTTTCAGTTCTGTCACATTAGTATATATTTATATACTTATTCTAGCACCACAGTGTTGGTTATTGTAGCTTTATAATAAGTTTAGAGGTTAGAAAGTGTAAGACCTCCAATTTTGTTCGTTTTAGCTGAAACATTTTGTGTATTCTAGTACTTTTGCATTTTTATGTGAGTTTTAGGAATGCCTTGTCAATTTTTACTAGATACTTTCTGGAATGTTTATAGGGATAATATTGAATTAATAGATCAGTTTTGAGAAAATTGTCATTTTAATAAATTTGAGCCCTCCAATCCATGAATATTGAATTCCATTCTATTTGATATGTTGGTGCTACTTTGAGTGAATATTTTTAAAACTCCACTGTTGCTACTACACAGAAAGATGATTGATTTTTACATATTAATGTTGCATGCTGTGACATTCATGAACTTATTTATTATTTTTTGTCAAAATATTTACCTTTGCCAGTGTTCTCCACCTCTTTTTGTGGTTTCAAGTTGTAGTCTCGGTATCATAACCTTTTATTCTAACAGTTCTGTAGTATTTGTTGTAAGGCTATTTTGTTAGAATATTTTTCTAGCTTTGTTTGTTTAGAAATGTTTTTATTTTATTTTATTTTATTTTATTTTATTTTATTTTATTTTATTTTGAATCAGGGTCTTACCCTGTCACCCAGGGAAGTTGGAGTGCAGTGGTACAATAGTGACTTACCACAGCCTCTACCTCCTGGACTCTAATGATCCTTCCACCTCAGTCTCCTAAGCAACTGAGACTACAGGTTTGTGCCACGATGCCCAGCTAATTTTTTGATTTTTTGTAGGGTTGAGGTCTCACTTTGTTGCACAGGCTGTTTTTCAATTCTTGGGCTCAAACAATCCTCCTGCCTTAGTCTCCCAAAGGGTTGCGATTACAGGCATGAGCCACCACGCCCTGCTGGAAATGTTTTTATTTAACCTTAACTTTCGTAAGATATTTTCTCTAATAAAAAATTATTGATTGATGCATTAGAAATTTTTTCAAGCACTTTGAGCACATCATTCCATTGCCATTTTGCCTACATTTCTTCTGATATAAACTTAACTACTAATCTCATACCCCTTTTTTCTCAATAAACACGGTCCTGAGAGATAAAATATTTACCATTGGGTAAATATTTAGGGAAAAGTTTACTTATTCATTTCCAAATGGTGCTAGGCAGCTTGGTTCCTAGAGTGAGGAATGTATGGAGTAGAACCCCCAATAGCCAAAATGGATATAGAAAAAAATTAATGTTTGATGATTTAAGGCATTAAGATTTTGGAGTTATACATGATAAATACATATAATTTTATCTATAATTTTAAAAGTTTATTAAAAATATTTTTAAATGTGCACTTAAATTTTTAAAAGGAAAAATGATTTTGGAGTTGTTTTTTACCATAACATAGCCTTTGCAGACTAGTGCAGAAATTGATACATAGAAGGAGGATGCTTCCATTGCAAAAATAATAAGTGTTATTTTATTGGGGCTTTTATAGACTCTATAAAAATTGGTACCTAGAAAGAAGGTTCTTTCATAACAAAAAAAATAAAATAAATGTTATTGTACTGCGAACAGACATTAAGGAAGCTTTTCTGAAAGGCTGTGAAAAAATCAATCCCTATAAACAGTGGTAAACAATTGTTTAAAAAAAAGTTATATGAGATAATTTTGAAAGTAGCTAATGCACCTAAAATTTATTGCTTTAAGGTTACAATTTGAAATTAAAAGTTAGTATAGTATTTATTAGTGACCACTGGCTGCATTTGAAAAAGTATTTTAAGAGAGAGATGAACTCATTAAATAGTTCACAAGCTGAAATGAAAGAGAATAGAGTCTAGAAATTTGAAGATTTTCATGGTTAATAAAATGAAAATCTCCTCAACAACTACCCATAAAGAAAAACACTGAGAAGTCTTTTGAGTAAAAAGATGAATTATCTCAATGTTGCCCGGAGAACCAAAATTACTACAATGACTGACACACTTATTGTTGAATCTTCCCAATGGTATAATTTATTTCAGAATAAAGATCAAAATAAGGTTGTGGAGACCAGTAAAGCTCTTCAATTAGGCAAAATGTTCAAGGAAAGTGAAAATGTGGCTGAGCCTGATTAGGTCAAGATACCCCAAATTCAAATGTTTTCAGTCTGGCTTCTTTCACTTAGTAATATACATTTAAAGTTTCTCCATGTCTTTCAGTAGTTTCATAGCTACTTTTTTTCTTTTTTAACACTGAATAACATTCCATTGCTTGGATGTAACACAGTTTTATTAATTCACCTACTGAAGATATCTCAGTTCACTTTCAATTTGGGTGATAATGATCAAAGTGCTATAAAGATCCAGGTGAAAGTTTTTGGGTGGACATAAAGACAATTCCTTTGGGTAAATACCAAGAAGCATGATTCCTGGATTGTGTAGGAAGATGTTCAGGTTTGATAACACACTGCCAAACTGTCTTCCAAAATGGCTATACCACTTTGCCATCCCGTCAGTAACAAATGAGAGTTTCTTTCACTCCACATCCTTGCTAGAATTTAGTGTTGTCAATGTTTTGGATTTTCACCGTTTTAATAGGTGTGTAGTGGCAATTCATTGTTGACTTAATTTTTATTTTAAGTTGCAATTCTTTAATGGTATATGATATTGAACACCTTTTTATATGCCTATATACCATTTGTATATCTTCTTTGGTGAAGTGTCTTCTCAGGTCTTTTGCCCATATTTCAAATCAAGTTTCTTCTTGCCGTTACTGAGTTTGAAGATTTTGTTTTTTCTATACTTTGAATAACAGTCTTTCATCAGCATGTCTTCTGCAATTTTTTTTTTTTTTGGTCTGTGATTGGTCTTCTCATTCTCTTGACATGGTTTTTCACAGAACAGAAATTCTGGTGTTTAAAAAAGTCCTTAATTGTTTCTTTTTTGTATCATGCCTAAAATATCACAATATCCTAGGTGATCTAGATTTTCTGCTGTTATCTTCTGAAAGTCATATAGTTTTATATTTTACATTTAGATCTAGGATCCATTTTGAGGTAATTTTTAAAGGTGTGTCAGGTCTGTGCCTAAAATCTTTTTTAATATGGATGTGCAGTTGTTTCAGTACCATTTGTTGATGAGATTATCATTGCACTATTATATTGCCTTTGCAATTTCATCAAAGATCAATTAATATGTATGTGGGTCTATTTCTGGCCTCTCAATTCTGTTCCTTTAATCTACATGTCTATTCTTTCACCAATGCCACACTTTCTTAATTATTCTAGCTTTATAGTAAGTCTGGAAGTTACACAGTGGCAGTCCACAGTGACTTTGTTCTTCACCTTCAATATTGAGTTGGTTATTTTGGGTCTTTTGCTTCTCCATATAAAATTTGGACTCAATTTAACAATATCCACAAAATAACTCACTGGAATTTTTGTTGGGACTACATTGAAACTATAGATCAGTTGGGAATAACTGAGATCTTGACAATATTTATGCTTTCTATCCATGAACATAGATTATCTCCTCATTTTTAGTTTTGTAAATTTCTTTTATCAGGGTTTTATGAGATTTTTAAAACATAGATTTTCTCCATGTAGTTTTTAGATTTCTACTTTACTACAAGTAAAATTCATTTTTAACTACATATTTCATTTCATTTTTAGAGCTAATGTAAATGGTATTGTGTCCTTAGGGTTTTTTTAAATTAAACTTTTATTTTAGATACTGGGCACACTGTGCAGGTTTGTTACATGTTGTATGGGCATATTTCTTTTAGGTAGGGAACATAGTACCCAAAAGGTAGTTTTTCAACCCATTCCTCCTTTGCACCCCCCACCACCCATAGTCCACAGTGTCTGTGGTTCCCACATTTATGCCTTTCTGTGCTCAATGTTTAGCTCCTACTGATAAGTAAGAATATGTGGTACTTGGTTTTCCATTTCTGCGTTAATTCTCATTATGACTTCCAGCTTCATTCATGGTGCTGCAAAGGCGTAATTTTATTCTTTTTGATGGTTATGTAGTACTTCATGGTGTACATGTACCACATTTTCTTTATCCAGTGCACGATGCTATTGTGAATAGTGCAGTGATGAACATGCAAGTGTATATGTCTTTTTGGTTAAATGATCTATTTTCTTTTTGATATATACCCAGTAATAGGATTGCTGCATCAAATGGTAGCTCTGTTTTAAGTTCTTTGAGAACTCTCCAAATTGCTTTAAGCAGTAGCTGAACTAATTTACATTCTCACCAACAGTGTGTAAACATTCCCTTTTCTCTGCACCCTCACTAGCATTTGTTGTTTTTGACTTTTTAATAATAGCCATTAGAGATGGAATCTCGCTATGGTTTTCATTTGCAGTTCTCTGATGGTTAGTGATGATGAGCATTTTAAAAATATATTTGTTGGCCACCTGTGTGTCTTCTTTTGAGAAATGTGTGTTCGTGTCCTTTGCCCATATTTTTAAAATGGGGTTATTTGTTTGGAGCTTGTTAATTTGTTTAAGTTTCTTATAGATGATGAATGTTAGACCTTTGTTGAATGCTTAGTTTGTGAATATTTTTCTCTTATTCTGTAGGTTGTCTGTTTACTCTATGAAGAGTTCTCTTTACTATGGAAAACTCTTTAATTAGGTCTCACTGTTTAATTTTTGTTGTTGCAATTGTTTTTGGAGACTTGGCCAAAAATTCTTTGCTGAGGTTGATGTCAACAAGGGTGTTTCCTAGTTTTTCATCCAGGATATTTATAATTTGAGGTCTTGCATTTAAATATTTCATCCACTTTGAGTTAATTTTTGTCTATGGTAAATGGAAAGGTTGAGTTTTATTCTTCTGCCTATGGCCAGCATCATTTATTTAATAGGGAGTTCTTTCTCTATTACTTGTTTTTGTTGGCCTTGTTGAAAGTCAGATGGCTGTAAGTGTTCAGCTTCATTTCTGAGTTTTCTGCTTAGTTCCATTGGTCTGTGTGTTGGCTTTTGTAACAGTACCGTGCTGTTTTGGTCCTAATAGTATAGTTTGAATTTGGGTAGTATTATGACTCCCGCTTTGTTCCTTTTGCTTAGGATTGGTGTGGCTATTGAGCTTTTTTGGGTTCCATATGAATTTCAGATTTTTTTTTCTAATTATGTGAAGAATGACATTGGTAGTTTCATAGGAGTAGCATTGAATCTGGAAAATTGCTTTGGGCAGGATATCCATTTTAACGATATTTATTCTTCCAATCCGTGAACATGGAGTATTTTTAGTTTTAAATCCACTTGTTCATTGCTGGTATGTAGTATAGCAACTGACTTTTGTATGTTAACCTTATATCCTGAAATCTTCCTATAATCACTTATTAGTTCCAAGTGGGATTTTTTTTGTAGACTTATAGTTGTTCCTAGGTATTTTATTCTTTTTAATACCATTTTCTGCTGTTGGATGAAATGTTCTGTAAATGTTATTTGGGTGCATGTTGTTGCTTAAGCCTGCTGCTTCCTGATTGATTTTTTGTCTGGGTCATCTATCCCTTATTGAAAGTGGGTTATTGAAGCCTCCAATTCTCTGTTGTATTGCTGTATAGTTCTTCCTTCAGTTCTGCTTATATTTGCTTCATATATTTTGGTACCCTGATGTTGGATGTTTATATATTTACAGTTGCTATATCCTCTTGAAAAATGGACCCCTTTTTGTTATATAATTACCTCCTTTTTCTCTTTTGATAGTTTTTGTAGTTAAAATCGACATTGTCTGATGTAAGTATAGCCATTTCTGCTGCACCTGGTTATCATTTGCATGCGATATCTTTGTCTGTCCCTTGACTGTCAGCCTATGTGTGTCCTTAAAGCTAAAGTGAGTTTCTTTGTATACACCATATAGTTGGATCTTTTTATTTCTTGTCCATTGAGTCACCGGGTTTCTTTTTATTGAATAATTTAATCCATTTACATTTATAGTATTTAATGATAGTAAGGACTTATTATTGTTATTTTGTTAATTGTTTTCTGGCTGTTTGTAGCACCATCATTCCATTGTTCATTTCTTGCTGCCTTTCTTTGTAATTTGATGATTTTTTTGTATTGGTGTGCTTTGATTTCTTTCTCTTTCTCTTTTATGTATCTACTGCTGTTCTTTTTTTGTGGTTACATGAGGTTTACATAAAACATCTTATAATTATCCTGTTTTATGTCAAAGATGTCACAAATTGCATCTTTTATACATTGTATATTCATTAATAAATTATTGTAGCTGTAGCTACTTTTACTTTTTTGGAAATAACAAATATTTATTATTTTTCATGATTCTGTATGCCAGTTGGCAGTTATTTTTCTCTGGTCAAGTTCTGCTGTGGAGACTAAATGGTCCAGGATACCTTCACTTACTGATAGAGGCCAGGCTGTTGTTCTCAAGTGGCCTCAGCTGGGTAAACTTGTCTTTGCTCCACTATGCATTATCTAATTAGCTCAAATTGTATTGGCTCTGCCCTTTTATGTACAGCAAAGATCTCCAGCATCCCCCTAGACTCTTAAACACACATCCAGTTATTATCTGTTGAGTCTTGGTTGGAGTCTCACATAAGCTCATCACTTGTCATCTGAAGTTCTTCCTCTTCAGTACTCTTGTGGAAATGTGTTTCCCACAAAACCACTGCAGGTTGGTGTCTACACCTTACCACAGCTGGTGATGTTCCCACTCTGTGAGAATACTATCGTTTGCATCAAGGGAATACTTTTCCTAGGTTCCTAATGCTGAAAATCCTCAAGGTATCAATACATCACCTCATTCCCTAGAGTTCTTGATATACCTACCAAAGCTACGTCTTTTTTGTTTATTTTATTCTATTTTAAGTTCTGGGGTACATGTGCAGGATGTGCAGGTTTGTTACATAGGTAAGTATGTACCATGGTGGTTTGCTGCCCCTATCAACCCATCACCTAAGTACTAAGCCCAGCATGCATTAGCTATTTTTTCTCATGCTCTCCCTTCCACCACTTTTAATTTTTTTAACTTTAATACTACAGTTAAAAGTGACTTACATGCTACTCTATAGTATTAGAGTATTTTGTATTTGATGATATTTTTACACTTCAATGACTTCTATACTTTCATTTGTTTTTCTATTGTTTGTTAGTGTTTTTATTTCAACTTGAAGAACTCCCTTTAGCATTTCTTGTAGGGCAAGTCTAGTGATAATGAACTCACATAGCTATTGCTTGTCTGGGAAAAGATTCTGGGTGAGCAGCTTTGCTGCTGGAGTCCTCAAAAGGTCCAGCCTGATGCCTGGGTCAGTGGGTGGCACAGCTGGAGCCTGGACTTCAGTGGCAGGCCGGGATCCTGGGTCTGCTGGGACCATCCTAGACCTTGGTCTTCAGGGACTAGCCTAGCACTAGATGGGTCTGGACCCTGGGTTTGCTATTATAGGTCTGGTACCAGGTTTCACTGGGATGACCTGAAGCTGAGGTTTGTAACAAAGTCAGGTACTCACTTCATTCACCTTCCCCCACATGGAGAATATCTCTCTCCATGCTGTACTGCTTAGGCTTGGGGCTGGGGTGATGAAGGCAATGCAAAACTATCCTTCTTATCCTCTTTAATGCATCTTTTCTTATTTCTGTGCTATCCCCAGGTACTATAATCTCTTACCTGGATTCTTTAGCCCTTGTGAAAATATTGTCATGTGTGGATAGTTGTTCAAATTGATGTTTCTGGAAGGGGACAAGTATCACTCTCCCTGTATTGCTTCATAGATGTAAGTGTATACTTTATTTCAGCTCAAGATGTAGGAATGACTGACTGTCTTGTAGTGGAGAAAGGGGAGGCAAGAGTCAGAGGAAATTTGCATGAGTAATATTCAAACCAGGCATTGAAAGATACTTGGGAATTTAACAAGAAGTAATGTGAGATAGAAGTAATTGGGGTTAGGGGAGGCAGAAGTTATGGAAATGGACAAATCACAGAGGACTGTGTATGCCATGAAAAGGGGTTTGGACGTTTAGTCATAAAGCACGAAAGAGCCATTGAAAGATGTCAAGACCCATGCTCAGATTTGGAAAATGAGCTAGAACAAAAATTCAGTGTGCAGAGTGAAGAATGAATCAGTGGCAGAATAGGGGGAAAAGCAAAAGGATAGAAAAAAGGTACTGAAGAATATTGTATCAAATAAATAAAGTTTCCTCACATGGCTCACTTCTTTTGAACTTATGGTGGGTCTATAATTATATGGTCATTGCTTCTCATATAACAATTACTTCCAGAATTTTTCTGACTGGTGACATCATACTAACTTCTAAAATTTGCAGATCCTCCCTCTTTATATTTTTATTTTCCCACATTGGGATCTCTGTTTATACCTAGTCTTTTAGCTTATTCCCCACTAGGGCCAGCATCTATCCAGCTTTCTTATTTCCATCAACCAGTTCTTTTAGCAGATTTTTTGTTATTTGTCTGACAAGATATTTGAAATATGAATTTTAGAAAATTTGTTTTGCTTTACCAATGTTTGTTCCACCTGTTATGATTAAACATTTCCCCCCTCCAATAAAAACAAACCAAAGAAAGAAGACAGTAAACAGGATATTACAGTGGGCCTTGATTTAAGTAAAGCTAAAGTAATCCAGTTGTGATACTGAGTATGTTTGAGTAATATGTTTGAATAATTGTGTATTTTTTCTTTAGAGAAAAATTGTTTATTGGGGAAAAAAAATCTCATGACAACTTCTTTGCAATCTTACTGTACTTTCATGGAGTGTTTAAATGACATTTCCCAAATTGCATCTATTGAACATAGTAACTATTTGAACAAGTTTGCATATGAACAATTGTCAAAATAAATCTACCCAAACCGAAATGATTTTACTGTCTTCATATTCTCAAATTGTCTTTCCGACTGAAGTTTAGGTTTCAAGGAGGACTGTATGGCATGTCTAAAACCTTGGAAGAAAATTGCCCTATGTACTAAAAGAAACAAAGATTCAATTCCTGCTGTATCATAAAAGTCTAAAGATGCATCTTCTACAACCCCGGTATGTTTGCCTTTCTTCTCCTTAGTTGAAGTGGTCAAGTAGCTTTCTCAGTATAGGCTAGAAATAACTCCTGTTGGAATATCTTCATAGAGGGGTTAACATATAGATAAATGCACTTGAGTATAGCTGAAGGTATTTGTGATTGAGGTAGTCCCAAAGGGAAATAAGGGGCCTGGAGACAGGTTCAAGCATATCAATATGCCAATCACAGCGAATGATGCAAAGGATGGTAAATGGGGGTTACTCGCACAGCAGTGGGATGTCTCAAGTTACCTAAGTGCCATAACTGGATACAGTAATCACACACTTGTCTCAGTGTGACACAATCTTAACAGGAGTGTCCACTGTCCACTTAAAAAGGAGACAGTCTGGCAAACCTGATCAGATTATTGCTGTCATTATATCCAGCAAATTAACAGGTTACCACATTGTTCACCTTGTGTGACACCATTGTGGGGTTTGACAGCCTGGGCTTCAAGTGAGAAAATACAGCAGGCTGATTTGCAAAGCGCCTACCTGAGATGACTCATCCAGTCTAAAAGGTTTCTACATTGGTGCATTGTAAGCAATGAGAAGTTTCCCTAGAACAGTTTAGCAGTGAAGCCCTCTGTTGCCACTTTTTCCAGAGGTCTATGGAATAGTTAAATTCTGGAGGTTGGGCTTTTGAAAATGGCAGCCTGATCATTCAAACTCATTACAGGTACGCTTTGAGTATAGAGGCTGTCTCCCCAAAAGCCCTGGCCTTAAAAATAAATCATAGATACATTTAACAGGAAAAAAGTTTTGAGTGCCATTTATTAGCATCGTCACAGCTTTAGCAAAGGGGAAAGTTCAGTCAGTGAAAGTTGAGAGGGCAAGAATCCTCCTCAATACACAGTTATTTCCTCCATGTCAGAGCACAGTTAGCAAAGCTGAACACGGTTCTGGTTCCTCATCAACTTTTTATGGTGCTTCTGCTATATATGTCAGGGTTTGGAGCATGGGTCTGTGTATACACATGCACCTCTGTGTGTGCAAGGAGCACTCATGCAGTGCTATCTGTAGCCTCCAGTTATTCATAGTATCTGTTTCCTGTCCATCCTTATCTCAAAACCTGTTATGTCTCAGCTTAAATGCCATGTCATTCACAGTGCACAAAGAAAGAGTATATGACTCTAACTCCCAAGCCCCCGCTAAGTCTGGCATATTTGACTTTTTCTCCCACATTGTCCATAAGTGCTGAAAAGTTCTGCCTCCTCTTTAATTCCTTCTTTGTCAAAACTTCTGAATTTTTTTAAGTCCCTAACACAAACTTTCTTCACCATGTGCTGAGTACTACATGTCAAAGCTGCTGAGGATGATGTTTCTAATTCAGAAGTAAAAAAAAAAAAAAAAAAGTTATGCAGAAATTCCAAGGAATCACTCAAAATATTCGTCACTTTGGCTTGGGAAACCTTAGATGAAAAGCATATTATTATTAAACTATTTTGCAGTTTCTCCAAGGCCTGAACATTTGTCTTATTGCCTACATTAAATATTTCCGTTTCTTGGACACTTGGAAATGGGGCAATGTGTTTAAGGGATCATAGGCTTTTGGAGGCCTGTCCTCATGTGTATGGAACCTGTGTAGGCTGTTTAATTGCTGTGTGGCCATATGTCATCACATTAGCTGAACTGACGCCTGTATTGATACCTGTATCAATCAGGTTTCTAGAGGAAACATATGGTACATTTAGATGAGGTAATTAGAAAACAGTTTAATGAAAGGACAATTTATGAAGATTTTTTGTGGGATTATTTTATAACTGAGCACTTTACTAAATTCTCATTTTTTCATATGGTAAGTTTTCCTTCAATTTTTTAAATTAAAAAATGGCTATATGCTAGTTTTAATAGCATAACTAAAATAATGTATTAACCAAAATAAAGCTAATATATAAATGTTAAATAGACTTTGAGGCAAAAGTCATCACTATTTATACATAGCATCATTAAGTAGTGACAAAACAACCAATCTTCTAGAATGTCATAAATAACTTGACTGTGCATCCATAAAATTGGCATCAAAAATTATCAAAAATATTGACAAAATTTCAAGAAAGAATGGACAAATATACAACCATGTTGCAATATTTTTAATACCTTCTTTTCAGAGCTAAAAATTGGGTGGACAAAAATAGTTAAGAAAGTGAAAGAATTGAGAAATAAAGTAAGCAAGAGTGGATTTGAAACCCGACTTAACAAATACAAAAAAAGAAACCCCTGTCAATATAAGACTATATTCTCACACTACAATTATGGGGTCAGTCAAGAAATAATGATTAACATTGAAATCTATACAGGACTAAATGCACAATGAAAATTCCACTTACTAAAATTTGTATCATGATGCTAAAACTGGTATTTAGAGGAGAATATATAGTCTGAAATGCATTAAGCAAAATAAAGCTAATATGTAAATGTTAAATAGACTTTAAGGCAAAAGTCATGTGTTAGAAAGGAATGACTAACATATAACATAAAGATATATGTTATAAACTAATAAAGAATGTTATGTAAGCTAAATGTTTAATTTTTAGGAACAACATAAAAATTAATAGTAAATAAACACTAAAAGGTAGGAAATAGAAGACAAAGACAAAATTAATAACATGTTAATAATAATATGCCTTCTAATTTCCTTTTACCAATTGTCATTACTGATAATAGTATAACTCGATTTTTAAATTTTATCTAATATTTTCCCCATATTTTAATGGATTGTTTTCTTATTTTCCTTGTCTCCCTTCCTGTCTTCCATCAGATTAATTATTATTTATTACCATTTTTGACCTTTATTGTTTTGGAAATTTTTCTCTACTTTTGGCTTGGACACTAAGAATCAATTCATCTATGATTTGATTCTTTGAAAAGAATAAACTCAACTGGAATTTTGAATAAATAAGAAAGTGTACAAAAGTAAAGGCTATACAGTGAAGAAGGGGACACATAGCCAGAGCTGCAGGAAAATGACCGGCAAAGCTGTACCAGGAGCTGACTTAGTCTTTTCAAAATGACCTTTGTACATTTGAAAATATGTTACTTCCATAGTTTGAAATTGAAAAGTGGAGAGACTTTGTAAATTATAAGAGACTTTGTATCTTTCTACATTGTTGCTTACCATGCTACTCCTGTAGCTACTACCCTTCTGCTGCTATCAGACACTTATGAGGAACTCAACTGTATCCGGCCTGAGCTTTTTATTCTACATGTGTGCTTTTTAAATAAAAGAAAATTGCCTTAGTTTTACAAATGCTGGCAAAAGACCTAAGACTTTATTACTTACAACCAAGCAGTCACTATGAAATTCTTGTTTATGTCAGTTTCACTAGTCTCCCAAAATTCCCAGGTGATAATGGGAACACAGGGCCAGAAGGATGCTATACACACGGTATTGTGCATCATGGCTGAGGCATTCTGAGTGAGTTTAGGAAACCCTAATAACTTGTAAGAAGGTGCTAAGTAAACCTGCCCAAAGTTTGATCCAGAAGGAGACTTTTTTTTTTTTTTTTGAGACGGAGTCTTGCTCTGTCGCTCAGGCTAGAGTACAGGAGCGCGATCTCGGCTCACTGCAACTTCCGCCTCTGGGGTTCAAGCGATTTTCCTGCCTCAGCCTTCCGAGTAGCTGGGATTACAGGCATCTGCCACTGCGCCTGGCTAATTTTTGTAGTTTTAGTAGAGACAGGGTTTCACCATCTTGGCCAGGCTGGTCTCAAACTCCTGACCTTGTGATCCAACCGCCTCGACCTCCCAAAGTGCTGGGATTACAGGCATGAACCACTGTGCCCGACCAGGAGACATCTTTAGAAAAATATGTTATGCTAAGTCCCGGGATACATGTGCAGAACATGCAGGTTTGTTACATAGGTATGTGTGTGCCATGGTGATCTGCTGCACCTATTGACCTGTACTCTGAGTTCCCTCCTCTCACCCCCAACCTCCCAACAAGCCCTGGTGTGGGTTGTTCCTCTCCCTGTGTCCATGTGTTCTCATTGTTCAACTCCCACCTATGAGTGAGAACATGCAGAGTTTGATTTTCCGTTAGTTTGCTGAGGATGATGGCTTCCAGCTTCATCCATGTCTCTGCAAAGGACATGATCTCATCTTTTTTATGGCTGCATAGTATTACATAGCATATATTTACCACATTTTCTTTATCCAGACTATCATTGATTGGCATTTGGGTTGGTTCTATGTCTGCTATTTTATATAGTGCTGCAATAAACGTATGTGTGCATGCGTCTTTATAATAGAATGATTTATGTTTGTTTGGGTACATACCCAGTAATGTGATTGCTGGTTTAAATGGTATTTCTGGTTCTAGATCCTTGAGGAATCACCCTACTGTCTTCCACAATGGTTGAACTAATTTACGTTCCCACCAACAGTGAAGTGTTCCCATTTCTCCAAAGCCTCGCTAGCAAGTATAGTTTCTTGACTTTTTCATAATTGCCATTCTGACTGGCGTGAGATGGTATCTCCTTGTGGTTTTGATTTGCATTTCTCTAATGATCACTGATGTTGAGCTTCTTTTCATATGTCTGTTGGATGCATAAATGTCTTCTTTTGAGAAGTGTCTTTTCATATTCTTTGCCTACTTTTTGGTGGGGTTACTTTTTCTTGTAAATTTGTTTAAGTTCCTTGTAAATTCTGGATATTAGACCTTTGTCAGATGTAGACTGCAAAATTTTTCTCCCATTCTGTAGGTTACCTGTTCACTTTGATGACAGTTTATTTTGCTGTGCAGAGTCTCTTTAGTTTAATTAGATCCCATTTGTCTATTTTGGCTTTTGTTACAATTGCTTTTGATGTTTTCATCATGAAGTCTTTGCCTATGTCTATGTCCTGAATGCTTTTGACAAGGATCTTCCAGGGTTTTTACAATTTTGAGTTTTACATTTAAGTTTTTAATCCATCTTGAGTTAATTTTTATATAAGGTGTAAGGAAGGGATCCAGTTTCAGTTTTCTGCATATGGCTAGTCAGTTTTCCCAGCACCATTTATTGAATAAAAGATCCTTTCCCCATTGCTTGTTTTTGTCAGGTTTGTCGAAGATCAGATGGTTTTAGTTGTGTGGTGATATTTCTGAGGCCTCTGTTCTGTTCCATTGGTTTATATATCTGTTTTAGTATCAGTACCATGCTGTTTTGCTTACTGTAGACTTGAAGTATAGTTTGAAGTCAGAAAGTATGATGACTTCAGCTATGTTCTTTTTGCTTAGGATCGTCTTGGCTATCCAGGGTCTTAGTTTTATGTAGTTTATACAGGGTCTTTGATTCCGTATGAAATTTAAAGTAGTTATTTTTCTAATTTTGTGAAGAATGTCAATGGTAGTTTGATGAGAATAGCACAATATTGATTCTTCCTATCCATGAGGGTGAAATGTTTTTCCATTTGTTTGTGTCCTCTCTTATTTCCTTGAGCTGTGATTTGTAGTTCTCCTTGAAAAGGTCCTTCACATCACTTGTTTGCTGTATTCCCAGGTATGTTATTCTCTTTGTAGCAATTGTGAATGGGAGTTCATTCATGATTTGGCTCTCTGCTTGTCTATTGTTGGTGTAAAAGAATGCTTGTGACTTTTACACATCGATTTTGTATGCTGAGACTTTGCCAAGGTTGCTTATCAGCTTAAGGAATTTTGGGGCTGAGATGATAGGGTTTTGTAAGTATATAATCATGTCATCTTCAAAAAGAGATAATTTGACTTCCTCTCTTATTTGAATCTATTTCTTTCCCTTGCCTGATTGACCTAGCCAGAACTTCCAATACTATGCTGAATAGGAGTGGTAAAAGAGGGCACCTTTGTCTTGTACTGGTTTTTAAAGGGAATGCTCCCAGCTTTTGCCCATTCAGTATGATATTGGCTGTCAGTTTGTCATAAACAGCTCTTATTATTTTGCGATACGTTCCATCGATGCCTAGTTAATTTAGAGTTTTTAACACGAAGCATTGTTGAATTTTATCAAAGGCCTTTTCTGCATCTATTGAGATAATCATCTAGTTTTTCTCTTTGGCTCTGTTTATGTGATGGGTTATGTTTACTGATTTGCATATGTTGAACCAGCCTTGCATCCCAGGGATGAAGCCAGCTTGATCGTGGTGGATAAGTTTTTCGATGTGCTGCTGGATTCAGTTTGCCAGTATTTTATAGAGGATTTTCACATTGATGTTCATGAGGGATATTGGCCTAAAGTCTTCTCTTTTTGTTGAATCTATGCCAGGTTTTGGCATCAGCGTGATGCTGCCTTCATAAACTGATTTAGGGAGGATCCTGTCCTTTTTAATTGTTTGGAATAGTTTCAGGATTGGTACCAGCTCCTCTTTGTACCTCTGGTAGAATTCAGCCATGAATCTGTCTGGTCCTGGGCTTTTCTTGGTTGCTAGGCTGTTAATTACTGCCTCAATTTCAGAGCTTGTTATTGGTTTATTCAGGGATTCGACTTCTTCCTGCTTTAGTCTTGGGAGAGTGTATGTGTTCAGGAATTTATCCATTTCTCCTAGATTTTCTAGTTTATTTGCATAGCAGTGTTCCTAGTATTCTCGGATGGCAGTTTGTATTTCTGTAGGGTCAATGTTTATATCCCCTTTGTCATATTGGTCTATTTGATTCTTCTCTCTTTTCTTGTTTATAGTCTAACTAGTAGTCTATCTATTTTGTTAATTTTTTCAAAAAAACAGCTCCTGGATTCATTGATTTTTTGAAAGGTTTTTTGTATCTCTATCTCCTTCAATTCTGCTCTGATCTTAGTTATTTCTTGTCTTCTGCCAGCTCTTGGATTAGTTTGCTCTTGCTTCTCTAATTCTTTTAATTATGATGTTAGGATATCTATTTGAGATTTTTCTAGCTGTCTGATGTGAGCATTTAGGGCTATAAATTTCCCTTTTACCACTGCTTTACCTGTGTCCCAGAGATTCTGGTACATGTTCTCTTGATTTCTCCCTTAGTTTCATTATTTACCCAGGAATCATTCGGGAGTATGATGTTCAATTTCCATGTAATCATGTGGTTTTGAGTGAGTTTCTTAATCATGAGTTCTAATTTGATTACACTGAGGTCTAAGAGACTGATTATTATGAATTCAGTTCGTTTGCATTTGCTGAGGAGTGTTTTACTTCCAATTTTGTGGTTGCTTTTAGAATAAGTTCCTTGTAGCACTGCAAATGTATATTCTGTTGATTTGGGGTGGAGAGTTCTGTAGATGTTTACTAGGTCCACTTGATCCAGAGCAGAGTTCAAGTCTTGAATATCCTTGTTAATTTCCTGTCTCGTTGATCTGTCTAATATTTAAAGTGGGGTGTTAAAACTTCCCACTATTATTGTGTGGAAGTCTAAGTCTCTGTAGGTTTCTAAGAACTTGTTTTATGAATCTGGGTGTTGCTGTATTATGTGCATATATATTTAAGATACTTAGCTGTTCTTGTTGAATCGATCTCTTTACCATTATTTATGACGTTCTTTGTCTTTTTTCATCTTTGTTGACTTAAAGTCTGTTTTGTCAGAGACTAGAATTGCAACCCCTGCTGTTTTTTGCTTTCCATTTGCTTGGTACATTTTCCTTCATCCCTTTATTTTAAGCCTATGTGTATCTTTGGATGTGAGACGGGTCTCCTGAATACAGCACACCAATGGCTCTTGACTCTTTATCCAATTTGCCAGTCTGTGTCTTTTAATTGGGGCATTTAGCCCATTTAAATTTAAGGTTAGTATTTTTATGTGTGAGTTTGATCTTGTCATCATGATGCTATCTGGTTATTTTGCACACTAGTTGATGCAGTTCCTTCATACTGTCGTTAGTCTTCATACTTTGGTGTGTTTTTGCAGTGGCTGGTACTGTTTTTCCTTTCCATATTTAGTAATTCCTTCAGGAGCTATTGCAAGGCAGGCCTGATGGTGACAAAATCCCTCAGTATTTCCTTGTTGGGAAAGGATTTTATTCCTCCTTTGTGTATGACGCTTAGTTTGGCTGGATATGAAATTCTGGGTTGAAAATTCTTTTATTTAAGAATGTTGAATATTGGCCCCCACTCTGTTCTGACTTGTAGGGTTTCTGCTGAGAGATTCACTATTAGTCTGATGGGCTTCCCTTTGTAGGTGAACTGGCCTTTCTCTCTGTTTGCCCTCAACATTTTTTCCTTCATTTGCACCTTGAAGAATCTGATCATTATTGTCTTGAGGTTGATCTCATGGAGTATCTTAGTGGTGTTCTCTGTATTTCCTCAATTTGCATGTTGGTCTGTCTTGCTAAATTGAGGAATTTCTATTGGATAATATGCTGAAGTGTGTTTTCCAGCTTGTTTCCATTCTCCCTATCTCCTTCAGGGACTCCATTCAATTGTAGGTTTGGTCTTTTTATGTAGTCCCATATTTTCAGAGACTTCATTCATTCCTTTTCATTCTTTTTTCTCTAATCTTGTCTGCATGCCTTATTTAAGCAATGTTGTTGTCAAACTCTGATATCCTTCCTTCTGCTTGGTCAATTGGCTGTTGATACTTGTGCATGCTTCACGAAGTTTATGTGCTGTGTTTTTAAGCTCCATCAGGTCATTAATGTTGAAGGAGACATTTTTACTATACTGGAGAGCAAACAGCTCTTCCCTTTGCTCTCTGGAAGGAGAAACTGTTTCTATCTTCCAAGGCTATTCTCTATACAAATATCTTTGAAAAGATAGTTTGGAACAAAAACTGTCAGTGACTCTACTTATAAGATATAAAGAAACATGAGAAATACAACAGAAAGTTGTCCACTGAAATGTATTTCTGCCATTAAAGCTGATATTGATGCCACTATATTGAAGTTAAAATATAATTTCTTCTTAAACCTCCTCTACATTCCTTGCGATGTATTGAATATAAGGAACAAAATTTTAAAAACTTATGATTACTCTTCAAATCGTATCTCTTATTTTGAAAAAAAAAACAGTAGAAAACAATCTAACAAAAGCTTACTAATCCAAAGAGTTAATCACATGCAATACTGAAAATACAAATTTTCAGTATGTATTTTATCTGAAATTCCTATAATAGTTGAAATCTATGCCTTTATTCACAGGCACATTAAATACATCAACTTTACCCACATGGCTAACATTTCTGGAGTAGGAAGACAGTCTGGGTACAGTCTCATTTTCACCTTTGCAAATCACCTTATAGCTCAGGAACTGTGTAATAAAAGACATCAGTATAAACATATGAAGAATGCAAAATATTTGCATTCTTGATCTAAATGAGCTCATTATTGATCAATCAGATCAATAATCATCTATTACTGATCTAAGTGTACTCATACTTAATGGCAGAATTTCTGAAATGTTCCACACCTTTTAAAAATGCTAATGTTGAACTTAGTTCTTTCTAGCCTTTATAGCTATTCTCTTGAACAAACATTTTCTGCTATAAACTATTCATTTCACAATTCTGTATTTTCTATATATTTCCTGACATATAAAAGCCAAAGTTGGAAATTAAGTATGGGGAAAGATAATAATTGCTGTGACCTTTGCTTCAAGGGAGTATTAGACTCACCCATGTTTCTGAAAGTTTTATACAAAAGAATAAATTTGAGGAGTTAATCATTTCTTGTCTATGAAATCGCTAACCTGATTACATTATGAACTGAATGACCTTACGCTTTTTAAAATTTTCCTTTTAGTAAAATTAGCAGTGATTTCCTATTTTTAAATATATTGTCCATAGAAATTTTGCTCATATGCCTTACATTCCCCTGAAATGTTATCAATTCAAAAGCATTTATCTTTTCAAAAATTTTCTTTGTGATGATTTCGATTTCTGATTATTAAGTTGAGCCTTAGTAAACCAAGATCTAATAATTTGCAGTTTTTATTCAAGGTACATTTCATGCTAAAACTATTAACAGTCGTGGTCATGACTGATATGGTGAATGAGGCTACCAGGTTAACCGACATTTAAGCTGGTTAATTCTACTTCACATCTGAATGCCAATATGCAATAACTGTTTTATTCATGATATAGATTATCTTCTGTACTTACCAGTGATATATTTTTCCCAATACTAGCTATAGAGTCTGTAATTTATACAAAACGTGCCAGCAAACTTGTCCAAAATTTGCACCAGAAGGAGACAATGTCTTAATTGCACTTGATAATTTTAATATCAAAATTCAACCACATAAAATACAGCAGTATGAGAGGCAAGATGCAGTGATATGGCAAAGCCTTGTAAACTAGGCAAGATAGAACCAACAAGTGGGGAATGAGACACAAAATTTTGTAGAGCACCGGATTCTGTCACTGTTCTTGGCGCCACTATGTAGCACACGCGGACCTAGGTGGACTTAACAAAGGCAGGCGAACATGGGAATAAAAGACAAGAGACAAAAGAGTATATATGGACGAAGAGGTCAGGGGACACCTTGCCTCCAGTGTACAAAGACCCTGAGCTTTACACAGTCCTCCGTATTTATTAGGCAAAAGAGATAGAGAGAAGGGGGATAGAAGAAGAGGTAGGCTGCTCAGTCTGGAGTAGGGTTGCAAGACTGCCTTCTCTAGATGTCCCAGTAGATAACCTCAAGAAGCTCGGTGCCAGGAAGTGATTACCCTCAGCAAACCTCCTGGCAGTGGGAGCAGTCGTGAGTTTGCTCACATCCTGCATTCATGATAAACAGTTTATTGTTTGATTATATAGCCTCCAGTGGAATGCTGAGAGGGTTATGTCCCATGGACCTTCAGTTCCCCACAAAATTTTACATGAGATCTTGAAGTCCAAACCCCTGAAATCCTTTCTAGGACCAAAAAATAAAGACAACATAAAATAAAGCAAAAATCCAGGAACAGGGAAGGTATTGAATCGGGGGAGAATTTGGGGATGGCAATCAGAGGGTGTTGGGCAGTTACTACAAGTGATGTTGCCATGTGCTTAGTCTACCTAATTGATTACCAGGCATATTGGCCAGGATCCTCTAGAGAAACTGAGTCGATCTGCGATAGATTAGATAGATAGATAGATAGATAGATAGATAGATAGATAGATAGATAGATAGATAGATAAATAGATAAGTTAGATAGATTAGATAGACATAAATAAGAGGGAACTAGGGAATTGATTTACACAATTAGGGAGGCTGAGAAGTCCCTTGATAGACCATCTGTAAGCTCAGAAACCAAGGAAGCCAATAGCATGGCTCTATCTAAATCCAAAGGTCTGAGAACCAAGGGGAGCCACTGGTGTGACTCTCAGTAGGAAGCCAGAGCCCAATGAGGGGCCACTAGTGCAAGTTCCAGTGTACCAAGGCCAGAGAACCTAGAGTTCTGATGTCCAAGAGCAGGAAAAGACTGTCACAGGTGCAGGAGGGAGAGAGAGAGAGAGAGAGAGAGAGAGAGAGAGAGAGAGAATTCAGCTTTTTTTTGACCGTTTTGTTCTATCTGGGTCTTCAGCCAACTAGATGGTGCTCACTCCCACTGGGTAAGAGCAGATCTTCCTTACTCAGTCCACTGATTCAAATGCCAATCTCTTCTAGAAATACCCTCACAGACATAGCCAGAAATAATGCATTAGTAGGTATCTGGGTATCCCCTAATCCAGTCAAGCTGACACTTAAAATTAACCTTTACAGCAGGTGTGTCATATTGGCATAAAAGTATAGTTTGAGACAAATAGTCTTTCCCTCTCAGCTACCCTTTTAAAGGCCCCATATGTACTTTTGGGTTGCAATGGTGAAAATCTATCGTTGAAAGACTTGAAATATAATCAAAATTTTAAATGTTAACACAAAATTATATTAGTGTGCTAAGGCTGCCATAACAGAATACCACAGACTGGGTAACTTCAGCAACACAACTTTATTTTCTCACAGTTCTGGAGGCTGCAAGTTTGAGATCAAGGTGCTGGCAGGGTTGGTTTCTGGTGAGGCCTCTCTCCTTGGCTTGCAGATGGCTGCTTTCTCCCTGTATCCTCACTTGGTCTTTTCTCTGTACTTTCACTTTCTTGTTCTCTCTCTCTTCTTGCAAGGACACAAATCATATTGGATTGGGGCCCCACTCTTACAATCTCATTTAACCTTAATTACCTCCTCAAAAGTCCTATTTGCAAATATAGTCACATGGTGGGATGGCAGGTAGGGCTTTCACATATGAAGAGGAGGGTTGTTCAATTCAATCCAAAACATAGAAGTAACTTCTGAATTCCCAGAGAAATTTCCAGTAAATATACATGGGGTCTAAGATGAAAGATGATTTCCACCCATCTTCCTTTAACATATAACCCCCACACAGAGTTATGGCCCTTCCCACACTCCCAATATCTGAAGGGAAAGACATTGGCCCACTGTTTCACATTTTCTACATAGGTGGATTTCAGTCGTTTATTTGAAGAATATTACTGGAGACCAGAATTTTTGTTGCTTCAAACCACCTTTGAAGCAACATAGGTACTTACAATCACCTCCCTGTTCAGCGATAGTTACAACGTCCTCACTAGGACAGGGACTGGTGCCTCCCATGGTCTATGGGCACATCCACAGCCATCATGCCCTTCACAACCAGGTGCCAGTTCAGTGCTCTGTTGTTGCTCGACTAGGAATACTTATTGCCCTAGTCATATATTTTATATCCCCAAAAAATGAAGTTTTCTTTTCTGACTCCCTATATACACAACTTTTCTTACGTGACACATCAGCCTCCCACTACCAGTAAGTATTCCCCTTACACAGCATCCCTCTTACACAGCATTAGAAAACTCAGCTAAATGTTGGGAAAACCTCATGGTGTGCAAGGTTGTCTCAGAGCTGGCCCTCTCCTGAGAGCTTGAGCACATTAAAGTCTCTTAGTAATCCACCCTAGAAACTATTTCTAGCATGACAACATGGCCAGAGGCAAAAAATTTATGATTTAAAAGAAATTTTTCTCAGGTAAGAAGTAGGAAAAGGCTGAGCCTGGAAAAAAACACTTGAGGGGTAATCTCTGAAGTGTGTAGTAGTTATCTGTTATTGCTGGCAAAAAGCAGGCAGGTAGGAAGAAATAAACTACTGGTTGCTTTAGGTTATCACAAAATAAATCTCAAATTTCAGAGCTGGACAACCATGAAGTTCCCTCCACTAACCAGTATATTCACATAAAATAAATGACTGCTAAACAATAAATCATAGGACAAGTGATGTGTGCATCAGGCAAGTTGAAACTTCTGAACGAAGGAGAAGATTCTCAAAGGACTTAGGGGGTCAGCGAAGGACTGAGAAGCAATTCAGTCATTCAGTCAATAGGCACACTCTAACTCTGTGTAGCTTTTGCTTATTCAACAAAATGAACCTGCCCAGGGTCTACAAAAATATTTGACAGCAAATAATAACAACCAAGGGAAGAAGGTACTAGTGAACATATGGAGAAAGATCTTAATTTGGGGAAGAACTAACTACATTACATACATACACACATGTATATGTGTGAATATTCAGCCTATGTTTACAATACAATGTAAGAAAAATATAAAGATGAACTCTTTGAGATCAGAGGTAATAATATCAAGAAATATGTGTTCTCATTTGAATGCTTGTGTCTCCGCAAAATTCATGTGTTGGAACTTAAAGCCCAAGGTAACGGTATTAAGAGGTGGTAGAAAGGCTTTTGGGAATTGATTATGTCATGAAGGCTCTACCCTGATTAGCGGGATTGTGGAACAGTCTTCAGAGAGCTACCTGGAACTTCTATCACTTCTACCATGTGACTATAAAACATGGATCTCTTTTTTTCCCTTATATTTCATCTGCCATATGAGGACACAGTATTTGTCCTTTCCACCTTTCCATGTTGTGAAGACACCCCAAGAAGAACGTACTCTAAAGACAGGAAACCAGACATGGAATCTTCTGGCACCATGATTTTGGACTTTGTGGCCTCCAGAACTGTGAGAAATAAATTTCTATTGATAAATTACTCAGTCTTAGATATTTTGTTATAGCATCATATATACTCTAAGGCAACATCTAACTTAGATGAAAGGAGCTGGTTGAAGCAGGGTGAGTGAGATAGGAGGGATGATATGAAATAGAAAATTCTGAAAAGCAGAACCAATGTGGTAAAACACCATGATATAACTGAATATTTTGAAAACTCTCATATGTAAAAAAAATTCAAACACTTTATCCATTAAAATCCTTTCTATGCAATTAACAGAAAAAAAGTACTTGACTGGTTTAACAATAAGAATAATCTGAAGTAGAGCACTTCCAAGTTTATTAAATACAGTTATTCAACAACATTCTCAAAGACCCAGATTCTTTCCATATATAATTAGAAGCGTCATCATTTTAATGACCTATTATATAGCCCTGTTATATAATGGTCTATATTTGACTTGAAATAAATACTTAAGTATTTTAATATGAAACTTGAATTTAGGATTATAAGAATAGAGATAATATTAAACATGTTAGTCATGAAGTGCAACATTAAAGATCTCTACTGGAAATTTTCTTAAATAATAAAATTATTATTTTTTTGTTTTAATAAAATATGAAGAATAATGAGATCATATTGCAAAATATATTATTTGTAAAAGTTACCAATGGCATGGCATTAGACACAGATGCAACTAAGAAACTAATTAAAGCAAATTAATAATATCAAGAATAATCACTTTGCTTATATTATTTAATGCTCTGTCCATCAGTAGTTATACGCATATGAATTTGTTATGTTCACTTTTTTAGAAAAAAATTTATTTTTGAAAATTTTTTGAATAGGACTATTTTATAAATTCATTTGTATATTAAAACCAATTTATCCATTTCTATAAATAAATATTTCAAAAATTACTTTTCATTATTTTAGGGCCCACTTTTGCTCTCAGAAGTGTTTCAGTTTAAACAATAAATTGCATATTGGACCCATGATCAAAATGTTTAAATTAGAGTGAGACAATCTATAGTCTATGGTCTCTATAAAGTCTATACTCTATGAAGAATGAGTATAGATAAGAAAAAGTGGAAGTTCAATCAATTAGCCTAAAAATATTCCAAGTCATAAGAAGTCAGGGAGTTAAGAGACAATCAATGAAGGAGACTGAGAAGAATTTCCTACTGAAGATTAAAAACCAAACAAGCAAACAAATAGGTGAGTGTTATGATTTGGATGCCAAGTGAATCAACTATTTTAAGGAAAAGCAGTTGTTTGCCTTGTTCAATGTTGCTTTTAGGTCAATTAGGATAAGGACTGAGAATTTTATATTGGACTTGGCAACATGGATGTCATTGGTGACCTCAAAAAGAGCAGTTCTGCTAGGTGCAGGCTAAGGGGAGGGCAAAGCCATTGGAGTGAATTTCTTAGGTGATAATAAGATAACTTGGGGAACAGTGAATGTAGACAAGTCTTCCAACACAATCTTCTGTAATGGACAGCAAAACCATGGTTCCCAGCCAGAGGGGAAAGTTGATTCCAGAGAGACAGATTATGAGCCTTTATTATCAATATAATAATTACTATTATTTTCAAAAATAAAAGACATAACAGCATGTTTGAATCTTAATGAGAATGAACCAGCAGAATTGAAAAAAAAATGCTAGTACAGAAGAAAGAGGAGAAACTTGGAGCTGTGGACTTGGTTGGTGACAGGGAATGGAACTCAGTGCCCAAGTATAGACACCAGACCATCCCTGGGTTCAAGAGATAAAGCAGACTATGTGGGCACAGGTGTAATAAAGCTAATAGATATGGTATCTGGAAGCTCTGGGTTGCTTCTAATTTTTCAGTAGAAGAAGGACAAAGCCACATATTAAATGTGAATGAGGGAGGAAATAGAGGTTCCAGGAAAGAGAAGCATGAAAGAGTAACCTGGGATCTTGCTATTTAATATATGGTCCATGGAGCAGCAAGAGTAGCAGCAGTCTGGGGTCCCTTCATAATGCAGAATTTCAGTCCCCTCTCCCAGATATACTGAACCAGGAACTGCATTTTAAGAAGATCCTCAGGTGACCCAATATGGGCTAAATTCAAGATGCACTGGTCTCAGACTGAGAGAATAAATGAAGAGAGGAAATATAGTAGAATAGTTAGCATAAAGTTATATCACACTGACAGCTTGGTTGAAATGAGTTTTCCAACTAATAAAGATGAGTTGGTTAAATTAAAAGAAATAGTGGCTTAATTAAGGTAGGGGTTTTGCAGGCTAGCAAGCTAAAGCAAGGGAAGAGAAGAGTAGTTTAATAATTGAAGAGTGTGATTATAATGATGCCCCCATGGAACTGAAGGTAAATGGTCTGGGAAGTGAGAGCATGAGGAGATGGAGGAGATGAAGGAGAGTAAAAAGGAAGTAGGTCCTTTGATTTAATTTTCCAGTGGGGATGGAGGATTCTTGGTTTTGGGGCACTAGGGGCAAGCTGGAGAACAAGAAGTGCTAGTCAGAGAGGGGCCTGTTGGAAGTTGAGATAATGGGTGACGTATAGTATTGATAATGGCTTGACCTAACTTCTGGACATGACTGAAGTGGATTGGAGAATAAGACTTTCTGGGGAAGAGGAAGTCAAGGGCATGAATAGCCTAGATAATAATCACCTATGTGGATAATGAAATTATGAAGAACTATGACAATGATTTTGGAGAGAAGGACCATGAGCCAGGAGCTAAAATCTCAACGGAAAAGCATGGGACTCAGGAGTCTATAGATAACTGCAAAAAGAAAGGTACTAGATGATATAGTGTGATGACATGAGACTCATATGAGGTGTGTTAACAGAGGTGGGAGGGAAGGAGTGAGGCAGAGAGAGAAAGACATCTATTCTACCTCCAAACCAAACAGGTGTGTTTGGCAGAGAAGATATCTGTTCCTTAAAAGGGTGAAGATGGAGTTAGAAAAGAAAATTACCACAAGCCAGGATAGTTAATGATCCCTGAGTGAGTCAGGAAGATAATGGTGTGAAGCTGTAGGATGCTTTTAGGGAGTTGTAAACAAACAAAAAAACAAACAAACAAACAAAAACAGGTAGATGTGTTCAGGAGACACCCCTGTCCATGGTGCTATGGAGGCTGACGGGGAGAAATCCTATGCACACACAAAACTCTAGGGATCTGTCTCAGTCATCTCAGGCTGCTATAACAAATTGCCACAGAATGAGTGACTTGAACAATAAACATTTGTTTCTCACAGTTCTGGGGGCTAGGAAGTTCAAGATCAAAGTGCCCACAGGCTTGGATCTGCCGAGAGACTCCTTCCTGATTTGCAGATGGCTATCTTCTCATTGTATCCTCACATAGCGGAAAGCAAAAAGACAGAGCAAGTTCTCTCATGTCTCTTCTTATAAGGACATTAATCCCATTCATGAATGCCCCACCCTCATGGTTTTTTTTGTTTAGTTTTTTTATTTCAGTAGGTTTTGGGGGAACAGGTGGTGTTTGGTTACATGAATAAGTCCTTTAGTGGTGATTTCTGAGATTTGGATGCACCCATCACCAAAGCAGCATACACTGTACCCACTGTATAGTTTTTTATCCCTGACCACACCTCCACCTTTTTCCCTGAGCCCTCAAAGTCCAATGTCTCATTCTTATGCCTTTGTGTCCTCATACCTTAGCTCCCACATATGAGTGAAAACATATAATGTTTGGTTTTCCATTCCTGAGTTACTTCACTTAATAGTCTCCAGTTCCATCCAGGTTGCTGCAAATGCCATGATTTTATTCCTTTTTTGAAGTTGAGTAGTATTCCATGGTGGATATATATATATCACATTTTCTTTATCCGCTTATTGATTGATGGGCATTTGGGCTGATTCCATATTTTTGCAATTGCAAGTTGTGTTGCTAAAAGCATGCATATGCAAGTATCTTTTTTGTAGAATGACTTATTTTCCTCTGGGTAGATACCTAGCAGTGGGATTGCTGGATCAAATGGTATATCTACTTTTATTTCTTTAAGGAATCTTCACACTGTTTTCCATAGTGGTTGTACTAGTTTACATTCCCACCAACAGTGTAAAAGTGTTCCCTTTTTGCAGCATCCACCCCAATATCTATTATTTTCTGAGTTTTTGATTATAGCCATTCTTCCAGGAGTGAGGTGGTATCATACTGTGGTTTTGATTTGTATTTCCCTGATAACTAGTGATATTGAGTATTTTTTCATATGCTCATTGTCCATTTTGCATATCTTCTTTTGAGAACTGTCAATTCATGTCCTTAGCCCACTTTTTGATGGGGTTGTTTTTTTCTTGCTGATATATTTGAGTTCTTTGTAGATTCTGGGTATTAGTCCTTTGTCAGAGGTACAGATTGTGAAGAATTTTTCCCACCTTGTGGGTTGTCTGTTTACTCTGTTGATTATTTCTTTTGCTGTGCAGACTCTTTTTAGCTTAATTAAGTCCCACCTATTTATCTTTGTTTTTGTTGCATTTGTTTTTGGGGTTTTTGGACTAAGGAACTCTTAAAATCCCCACCTCGTAATACCCTGACACTGGGGTTTAATGTTTTAACATGTGATTTTCGAGGGGATGCAAGCATTTAGTCCATAATAGAATATTTTTTTCCCTTTTAACTGAAGAGAAGAGAACCTACAGACCCACATATATTGAAGTTTGAAACCACCTGGGTAAACAGCACACAGATCAAGGACGACTTTACCCTGTTTCTCACACCATAGGTGAGTTTTCTGGATTCCCTCTGTACTTCTGTCAATGAAGGCAAGAGAGGAGGTAAAGGCTGGTCTCGCCATGAGTGGGCAGGTCTCTGCAGCTCTCTTTTGACACACTGATTATTAGCACAAAGGCCATGGCAGCTGCAGAATTTGCTACTGAGCTTGGATCCATCTGGAAAATTGATCACTACTTCCTTGCATTGTCACGGTGTTTTGTGTCCACTTCAACAACAGCGTGTTTAGAACGATACTATAATTATGTGTTGATCACCTTTCTGCCTCCAAATATACTCATACACACACATGCACGCCATACACACACACTGTATACACTCCTGAATTGAGACAGCAAGTATTACTTTTTAAAATAAATTCCTGTGGCTTTGCATGGTGCCTCTTACATTGTATATATTTTTTGAAAATATAATTTATTAAAAATGGAAATCAGTGTCACTGTCATTGATCCTAAAACCAGGGGAAAATCAAATAATTTCCCAGCAAAACCCTTGTTTATGCCGATTCTCACTTACTCCTTCAGAGTAAACATTTTATAAAGCTATCTTTCAATCATCTCAGAGAAGCAATAACAATGAGCTTGTTCTAAATATGTCTTATCACAAACTGAATTCAGTAAACTGATTTTGTGAAGCATATAATTGTAAGAATGATATTGTATAGTGAATTAGAGCCATCTTTATTTGATCTTTCACCTGAAATCCTTCAACAGGTGTCAGAGAAGTACTAATGAAGGGCCTGCCTCACACAGAGAGGTATCGTATAAGGTTCTGAGAATAAAATGAGAGCTAGAAGACATGATTTCTACTTCAATATTTTATTTGGCAACATCCTACTGAAAAGACAAGCAAATCCACCAGAATACTTGTAGATGAAGGCAATATGACACAAGAAGTTTAAACGGCCTCTCATGACAATGTGAGTTAGATTCCAAAGCCTCTGATTCTAGTCCATGCTTTATATTGGTTCTAGCTTTTCAGTGCCTGAAACTTTACTATCAGTGATTTGTTCCTTTCAGTAAGTTTCTTTAGTCTGTGAAAATGAAACCATCTTACTCTCAGGTTAGCAAATACTCTTTAGTTTAAAGGAGCTAGTTTTCATAAAGGAATGAGGGGGACTCATGTGCTGGGAACAACAAAGGAAGAACCCAGGAGACTAGAAGCATAGGTGTAAAAGGTCCATTGCCCTTAAATAAGAGTCACAGGCCTCAACTTAAAGCTATTTATTTAATTCTGAGGCAAATGCAATTCAGTTTGTAATATTAAAAAATAATACATAGGGAAGCACTGTTGAGATGAACAATAATTGAACATATGTTTAGTTCATTCAATTGATAATTACTTCAGGCCTATCATAAGGCAGGCACTTATCTACATGTTGGAGACAGAGCAATAAAGAGAAAGGCCTTGAGAGTCTCAGCTTTCAAGGAGATGGCATTCTAATATAAAAAATCACTGTGTTCTAGAAAATACCTAATTTTAGCTACCACCTGCAAATGAACGGTTTTGCCTCCTTAGTTGTAAACCATGTGCCAAATATACCTATTTTGATGGTTAATTTTTGTATTGGTCAGGGCTCCCTAAAGGAACAGAAATAATAGGATATACGTATATATGAATGGCAGTTTATTAGAAGTATCGACTCACACGATCACAAAGTGAAGTCTCACAATAGGCCATCTGCATTCTCAGGAGCAAGGAAGCCAGTCTGAGTCCCAACATCTCAAAAGTAGGAAAGCTGACAGTGCAGCCTTCAGTGTATGGCCAAGGGCCTGAGAGGCCTGGCAAACCACTGGTGTAAGTCCAAGAGTCTAAAAGCTGAAGAACTTGGAGTCTGATGTTTGAGGGCAGAAAGCATCCAGCATGGGCGATAGATGAAGGCTGGGAGACTCAGCAAGTCAGCTCTTTCCAATTTCTTCTGCCTGCTTTATTCTAGTCATGCTAGCAGCTAATTAGATGGTGCCCACCCAGATTGAGGGTGTGTTTGCATCTCCCAGTCCACTGACTCAAATGTTAATCTCCTTTAGCAATACCCTGACAGACACACCCAGGAGCAATACTTTGCATCCTTCAATCCAATCAAGTTGACACTTAATATTAACCTTCACAATTGTATACACCAACTTTCTTTGATTAAGGGATGTCCCAGATAGCTAGAACAACACTATTTCTAGATGTGTCTGTGAGAATGTTTCCAGAGAAGATTAGAATTTGAATCCCTCATCTCTGTGGGTGGACATAATTCAATTTGTTGAGGGCCCAAATATAATAAGAAGGTGGAGAAAGGGTGAATTCTCTTTCTTTTCTGGAGCCAAGACATTCATCTGCTTCCACCCTTGGACATGAGAGTCCCTGGTTCACTGGCTTTTGGACTCTGAACATCTTACTACTGGTCCTCCCCTCCACGTATTTCCTATATTTCCACCTGCCTCAGTATGTTCAAAAGCAAGCTCATGGCCTTCTTTCATACAGCCCATATTTCCAATTATGGCATCATCTTCTATGCTGTCACTCACGTTGGAAACCTAAGAATTGTTCTTGATTACTTCCACTGTCCCAACACTCTCAATGATCAGTCTTAGCAACTTTCCCCTCACCTCTCCATCTTCATCAGCCATCATTGTCTCCAGCCTGGACCACTGCCATACCCTTCAGAGAGGGTCCTCGGCTTCCTGCCACTCTGCCTCTTCAATCCAGGGTGTTCACTCCTCTCAGAATAATTATTCAGAATCCCAAAGTCCAGTTATGGAAAGCTTGTGAATAGGAACTTTGTATTAGCCCATTCTCACACTGCTATAAAGAACTGCCCGAGACTTGATAATTTATGAAGGAAAGAGGTTTAATTGACTCAAAGTTCTGCATGGCTAATGAGAACTCAGAAAACTTACAATCAGAAGCACCTCTTCACAGGGCAGCAGGAGAGAGAATGAGAGCTGAGCAAAAGAGGAAGCGAAGCCCCTTATAAAACCGCCAAATCTTGTGAGAACTTAGTATCACAAGAATAGCATGGGGGAAAATACCCCCATGATTCAATTACCTCCCACAGCGTCCCTCCCATCACATGTGGGGATTATGGGAACTACAATTGAAGATGAGATTTGGGTAGGGACACAGCCAAACCATAGCAAGCTTTTAAGAAGTTATCTGCAAGTACTATGCATGATAACAGTAAAGATAACCAAACCATAAAGAATATTCCACATACTTCCTTGTATTTCTAAGTAACCTTGTGTACCAGGCAAATATGATTACACACATTTTGTAGAGGAGGACAATGGATTAGCAGATTGAGGCTCTTCCCTGAGCTTTATCTCAGCACATCCACATTGTCTTCTTGAAATAGTCAGTTTCCACCTTTGTGTCTCTCCTTTCTCATTTGTAAAACAAGGACATCAGACAAAAATCCACTGACACTAAACCCAGGCCCCTGCCCTTTTTCTAGATAGCAATCATGAATTTCTTTGAAAATTAAATTAAGTCTATGGACTAGCTCCACAGAAAATTTATCACATGCATATAAAAGTAGACCTTCTAGGGGTCCATGGAAGCCATGTTAAGAAGTGTAGGTTCTAATGTAATTCTAGTGTTCATGTAGAATTTGTTAAGATCCTTCGCCAGTGTCAATAACAAAACTGGAACTTCTGAAAAGTGTCTTAAACTGTGTCATAGAATTGCTCATAACCACTCATTTCCTCCTTCTCCAGTTACATAGAATTTCTGACTCATTGGTGGTTTTGTCATATCACAGAAGGACTAATATTGCAGAGGAACTAAGAACTATGGCTTGCTCTTTAAAGTGTTATTAGTGATTATCTGTTCCAGATTGCAAATATCATCCAAATAGGCCAAAGCAAAGACTTCCACTCCCTGAAAGATACCTGGGCTGGAAATGTACACCTGATTGTGGAGCATATGCTTGCCTCTAGTCAATAAGAATGAATAGAGTGCTGTAATCCCAGCACTTTGGGAGGCTGAGGCAGGCGGATCATGAGGGCAGGAGGTCAAGACAATCCTGGCCAATGCGGTGAAACTCCATCTCTACTAAAATACAAAAAAAATTAGGCATGGCGGTGCACGCCTATAGTCCCAGCTACTTGGGAGGCTGAGGCAGGGGAATCGCTTGAACCCGGGAGGCAGAGATCGCAGTGAGCTGAGATGGTGCCACTGCACTGTAGCTTGGGTGACAGAGTAAGACTCCGTCTGAAAAAAATAAAATAAAATGAATAGAGCTCCTCTCCAGTAAGAGCTGGGAATCTTCATAGGACCTGAAACATGAGCAGGTGATTACAGTTTTAAAAGGCATGTGTTCCTAGCTCCAGACTACCCTGGTTCATTCTGCATTCTATATCCAATCACAGCACTCACGGACCCTGAAAAAGTGAGATTCCCCAATGATTACACTCCCTATGAGTAGGTTTATCATTTGTGGAAGTAGCATTTTCTCGTCCAGTACTGAAAGGTGCCCTGAAGCATGGACTTATCTCCAAACATAAGCTTACACTGAGCAAGAATTCAGTTCAGAATCTTAGATATGAATATAGTAAAAAATATACAAAAGGCTGAGGAATGTTTTTGACATAGCCAAGAACAGCAGGAAATGTCTACATAGAATATTAAATTGATGTTAATGAGCAGACTTGTTATGTATCCAGTTGTCCCTTTTCTAAATGGCATAAGCAAATAATCCCATTGTGTATAAGTTGTAAACTTACGTCTTTAGTTACACATTTGCAGGAATTTTGGAGGCATGCTCTCTCTCCTATGTAGACATTTGCCCATTTCACAGATATTACTAAGCTTCAGCTATGTACAAACGACTTATCATGTGTCAAGGAATAAAACCGGCCAAAATACTTGCCTTCTTGGAGCTTACAGCCTGCCTGATGGGGAGAGTTATCTGGGAAGATAGAAAAAGTTGAACATTATAAGCATGTAAATCATATAGTATATTAGAAAGGGAGGAAAACAATGGACAAAATAGAGCAAGGTATGAAAATTAAGAGTTCCAAACTAGCTATGTGCTCAATTTTAAAGATGCCTGAATAAATATCTTTCGGAATGACTCACCATGTGCCTGTCTCTCTGAGTACCACTACTATGGGGCACAACACTGTCTCTAGAAAGCACCTGTATTAGGGCTAGCTTAGTGGAGGAACCAGACTGGGAGGCAGGCTACCTTGTCTTTGGAGATTTAGCCCCCTCACTGTTCCAATGCATCACTTCTTTCCCAATAGGCGCCCAGTATCTTTATGTTCATTTTAAACTCTTTTCTAAAACTGCTCTGTGAGTGTTCTTTCAGGGTGAGGAAGGATTTATACTTTAATCAATTACACTACCATATCTGCAGAAGATGGAAATGTCCAAGGTGCGTGCTGCTAACCTGGGCAGAGGAGACCAGATGAGGTGTCAGGGCAGAAAAGATGATGGTGGAGTTCCAGGTGTTGACAATCATATAGTGAGCAGTAGACAGGACTTGGTATTTCAGAAGGTGGTGACCAACTCCGCATCCAGCACAGAGCCTCCTATACCCTGCTGCTTAACTCATTGCACGTGGTGGGTTCCAGGAGGGTCATGCTCATCCACACTTCTCACTGAGATCATTGCCTAATATGTAGTACAATTCTGAATGAGACTGGTTTCATTTTAAATCAATTGGCCTTGAAGTATGTGCTCAGTTCCTTTTCAGTAGAGAGTACGTTTTGGAGTACAAATTGAGTTAGTGGCTTTGGGATTATTTAGACAAAAAACTTATTTTCTGGATGGTTACCATCACAACTACAGAGAATTTTTGTTGATAACTTTGCTTCGTTCATTTGTTTGTCTGAAATAAACCTTGTTTGTTGCAACATCCATATTTCAATAAGTGGGCTTAGAAAGTTAAGAGCTGAAGGATTCCTATTTCAGCTGATTTAAAATTTACAGCTTTCTTACTTGTGAGAGATACAAAACAGCATTCCTCAAAGAACATCATAATATGTACAGTTGCTTGAGATTATTGCTGAAAACATAAATTTGTATGTGAAAATATAACATGATTGTAATAACACATTGCACTCAAAGAGTCTATGACTCTGAAACTAAATGCTAACCAAGCAGGAAATAAAAATGAATGAAGGGAAAGATCTTTGCTATAGTAGAACACTAAGTATTAGGTTGATGCAAAAGCAATTGTGGGCCGGGCGCGGTGGCTCAAGCCTGTAATCCCAGCACTTTGGGAGGCCGAGACGGGCAGATCACGAGGTCAGGAGATCGAGACCATCCTGGCTAACACGGTGAAACCCCGTCTCTACTAAAAAATACAAAAAACTAGCTGGGCGAGGTGGCGGGTGCCTGTAGTCCCAGCTACTCGGGAGGCTGAGGCAGGAGAATGGTGTAAACCCGGGAGGCGGAGCTTGCAGTGAGCTGAGATCCGACCACTGCACTCCAGCCTGGCAACAGAGCAAGACTCCGTCTCAAAAAAAAAAAAAAAAAAAAGCAATTGTGGTTTCTGCCATTAGAAGTAATTGGCAAAAACCGCAATAACTTTTGCACCAACTTAATAATATAGAAGAAATACTAGAGTTAGAGCATAACCACTTTGCAAACACTATAGTCATAATTAACGTAGGCAAGAGTCATCGATGGATACTAAAAACATTGTGTGAAAGTTTGTTGAAGAATAGTATACTGCCAGACATGGTGGTTCATACCTGTAATTTCAACACTTTGGGAGGCTGAAGTGGGAGGATCTCTTGAGTCTAGGAGTTTAGAGACCAGTCTGGGCAACACAGGGAGACCTCGTTTCTACAAAAAAAAAAAAAAAAAAAGAGAGAGAGAATTTAAAAAAGAAGAAAAATAGTATATTTATGTAGATCTGAATCAAATCATCAGGAAATAATCAAACAACCTCAAATTGGGGAACATTTTTATAAAACACCTGGTCTATACTGTCAATGTCATGAGAGAAAGAATAAAACTAGAACAGTTTATGTTTAAAGAAAGTATAATGATATACTTTAAAAGTACAACTAAATGAAATGTGTGGTTCTATATTAGAGCCTGTGTTGAAAGGAAAAGTAAAGACTGAGACATCTAGAGAAGATTGAATTTGACCTATGTATTACATACTATTATCATAGGTGTATTAAATTTGCTTAGTTTGATAACTGTATTTTAAGTGATGTATTCTACCATTATAATATACTTATTCTTTTAAGTGATACATATGGAAATACTTAGGAGTCTGCAACTTACATGGTTTCACAAAACAATGACAGAGTTTGTATAATAAAGAATTTGTCTGGCCTTTGACCTCAGTTTCTGGGAGGTAGATTCTAAGCCCTTGGAATTTCCTGAGTGAGAGTACTGTCTCTCTTTTGTATTTATGATGGGCCCCGTGGACCACATTTAATAGTTGATGCTAATAAAATTATTTAAAATGATATGCGGTCATGCCAGAAGGAAAAAGTATGTGATCAGAGACAGGGGATTTTGAGCCTCTTCATATTTGCCCAAACTTTGGGAAGCGAAGGTGGCTGGATAGTGAGTCATACAGCCAGTAATTCAATCAACTGTGCCTACTTACTGAAGCCCCAGTAAAATCTATGGACACCAAAGCATGGGTGAGTTTCCCTAGTTGACAACACTCTGTGTCCTTTCCCACATCAATGGTGCCAAGAAGATATGTCCCCAGAAACTGTGGAACTGCAGCATTTTTTCAATGTGTCTCTCCGTTTGGGTGGTTCTGATTTGTATCCTTTTTACCTAATAAAACCCTAATGATAAGTATAGCACTCACTGAGTTCTGAGTCACTGTAGCAGATTATTGAGCCTCAGCATCTAGTGGGAACCCCCAAATTTGAGGCCAGATGGTTAGAAATGTGCTTGGTCTGGGGACCCCTCAACTTGCCACTGGTGCCAGGAGTGAGGGCCGTCTTGTGAACGACTGTCCCCTTAACCTCTAAAGTCTGGCCCCATTCCAGGTAATTGGTTAGAAGTCACTGCAGATGCATTGTACTATTTTTACAAATTTCTGTAAACCTATTTCTTTTTTAAAAAAATGGTAAAAAATTTATGGCTCTTTTGTAACTTGAGGAAGAGAAGCAACAATCTGAAGACAATGTTGGGCGGACTGCCCAGGTATCTCTATAAGCATGTCACATCAAACACTGAGATTTGTGTGATTAGTGAACAATCAGATTGGTAGGATTATTTTTCTCCAGAAGTTAGTTTTTTTGAATTGAAAGAGCCTGTTTTGAGCCAGCTCAATTTTATAAGCTTAAAAGTGTCAAAAGCTCAACATTAAGTGCTAAATCTGTGCCATTAGTAGCACAATAATGAATAAACTTTACTTGATCGGTTTGGAAGAAAATTAAAATGAGAATTTTTAAACCACTCAGAAACAGCAATCTTCTTAACACTGAAGGGCAGTCAACCAATAGAGAGAGGTAGCTATCCAAATGCACTTAAAAATAACAATAAAAATCCAGAGCCAGGCATGCAGGCATGGTAGCACACCACTGTAGTCTCAGCTACTCTGGAGGCTGAGGCAGGAGGATTTCTTGAGCCAAAGAATTGGAGTTCAGTCTGGGCAACATAGTGAAATCCTATTTCACAAAAAAAAAAAAAAGAACTGTGCTAGGCACCTAGTGGGTGCTCAATAATTAGTAAAATTGATGAGCAGTAGGCAAGAAATGTGAGGGACTTGAAGAAATGCTGGTATCAATAAGTCCTTTCTTTGCTATAGCACTGTTCATTTTTAAAACTAAAAGAAGTCTCTGCAGCATATTCTCAGCAAGCTGGTATGAGATCCTGGCTAAACAGGTTTAATTACCATTACCGTTGTGATCATAAAGAGAAAATATAAATGTATACAGATTCTTATGGTCATGAACTATAAAGTACTGATCAGTTCAGTTTCTTTTTTCTATCACGTTACACAGAAGTGCCCAAACTGAGGAGTCTGATCATTCTTCTAGTCTTCCAGAATAGGGAGGGAGGGAAGCAGAGACAGAAAGAAAGAGAAAGAGAGAGAGAGAGAGAGAGAGAAGGAAGAGGAGTAAGAGGAAGAGGAAGAAGAAGAAGAGGAGGAGGAGGTGGAGGGGAAAGAAATGAAAAAGGAAGGAGAAGGAGGAGGAGGGAGTAGAAGAGGAAGAAGAAGGAGGAGGAGGAAGGAAAACAGGAAGAACAAGAGGAAAGAGGAAGGGGAAGAAAAACAAGAGGCAGGCAGGAAGGCTTTTGCTTGTTCAGAATGTATTACATTAACAATTAAAAATGGTACTTCAATTTCTTTCCACTTTCTACTCAGTTGTAGTGCCACTGTTTATCAGCAACATGTTTTCTCCTGTATAATGAGTGTCGTCTTCCCCTGTGCCTTCACTGTCTACATCTGTATCTCAGACAAATGGCTTTTAAATAAATTTCATAAAATCTTGTTCATGTTACTTGTAACTTATATTGCAGTAATACAATGTGCTTGAAAAGACATATTAATTTATTTGCAATCAACTTACATAAATGCAAGAGGAATAATTTACTCTGTCTTATTCTCTTCCTCTCATCTCTATACATTATAAATGTTACATGTATTTTGCAACCTCACATTGCTATGGGGCTGTCATTCTGAACTGTTCCAGTGAGTAAAACTAATTCTTTCTCCTCTCCCCTGAAGACAGTCAACTATCCGACAAGCTGGTTTCTTTCCTTACCTATATATAACAGCTTAAAATATCAGAAAATTTCAGCTCGACTCTTTAATTATATAGCTTAGCAAGTCAACATATTCAGCAGCTGTACTTAAATATTCAACCTGAAATGGACTGACTATTAAATTAAAGTTAGCTACTAACTAAAGTAACTTTACTTGATATATCTGCCATAAGAAGTGACAATTCATCTAATTAGTTTGCAACCCAGGAGTCATTCTGAATTATTTCCCTCTGCTGTGGATTTTTTCACTGTAATGGTGCATTTAGCATCCACTGATACACGTGGTTTCTATGAAAGGATAACTTCTACCAGCCAACATTTTAACAAGTATTCTTTTTCTGTTCCTAATGATATGCATAAAGTATTGTATTGAGTCTGTGGATGACCCAGTACATCAAAATTATATATTTGCGGACATGATGACATACCTCCAATACCTAACACCATGCAGCAGTTAGTCATCAGTGACCTCTGAGTTCCATAAGACAGGCTTCAAGAAAGGTGCAATTAAGGTTGTGCAGACCCCCCCTTTCCTATCATTCTTAAAAATATATCAGCGTGCCAGTGAGAGAATAAGATGATTAAGGATAACCTTGAATCCACCCCAATTACCATTTTAGAAAAGCAAATCATTGGCAAATTTTGGAAGTTCAGCTGTTTTTGGCAGCAAATGTTTATATGATCCCACTGATTATAATCCAAGCAATTGTACTGCAGTGCTTTGTTGTGACTCACTGGGCTGGACCAGTTTCCAAAGGTTTCCAAAGGGGCTGAGATTGATACCAGACCTTGAAGGGTGAGAGGATTTAGAGGAACAAAGAAAGACTGAGAGTTCTGTGTGTCTGCGGTTAGGACAAGCGAACAATATGGGGAGAGTCTCAAAGCTAGAGCAGAGCATAGTGGAATTTAGGACCAAGTGCAGCACATATAGATTATAAGGTGAAGTCCTAGAAGGAGTCTTTGTTTTTTGTTTTTTGTTTTTTTTTGAGATGGAGTCTCACTCTGTTGCCCAGGCTGGAGTGCAGCGGCATGATCTTGGCTCACTGCAGCCTCCTCCTGCCTCCCAGGTTCAAGCAATTCTCCTGCCTCAGCCTCCCGAATAGCTGGGATTACAGGTACCCACCACCACGCCTGGCTAATTTTTGTATTTTTAGTAGAGACAGGGTTTCACCATGTTGATCAGGATGTTCTCAAACTCCTGACCTCAGGTGATCCGCACGCCTCTGCCTCCCAAAGTGCTGGGATTACAGGCATGAGCCACCTAAACAGATATGTTTAAAGCAAACTGAACGCAGACTAAAGTACTTGGCTTTCCTTCTTTAGGCAAAGTAGTGGGTTTTCATCCAAACTTTTCTATTGTTAATGCTGTCATGTAATGACATCTTTTAAAATGCATTTCAGTTGGCTTTATTTGGAAGAGTTGTGAAAAGTAGGAGGAAAAAGGAGGAAAGTCATGTATGGTAAAGATTCAGACTATATCAATAAGTTTGCTTAGCAGGCAACAACAAAATAAAAATTGGAAGAAAGAGATTGCTGAGCATTGGTGTTATTTACTGCTTAATGGAGTTTGGCTGAAAACAGTACAATAAATACTTCATTTTACCCAGCATCACTTAAAAAGTAAATAAGGCACAGGGCCCTTCTAAGACAATTGCTGTGGCAGTATGGGGTAGATATAATGGGCTTCAAGCAGCATAAAGTTTAAGCTAATATGCTTGGGCTTAGGAGTTTATATCTTCCTCTCCCCTGAAACAGTCCCCTATATGATTCCCATAGGTAAAATCATCTCAGTGGGTTTTGCAAACCAGGGTAAATAAGTGCAGGTTCGCCTTAAAGCTCTGGCTTCATATTAAAGCCAAATCAACACCCTTTGCTAATAGAGATGTTCAAAAAAGATAAAACACCTCAAAGCCCGTGCGCTGGGTTGGTGCTGCTATTTCATGTCAAGGCAATTACAGTGATGGTATTAGGAAGATCAGGGCGGGAGCAGTGTTGTCATACCGGGGAAGGGAAAGCACGCCTTTAAGCAATCATGTAGAGCATGCAGGACATCTTAAAGCTGGGGAAGGAACAAAGCTTTGCGCTGTCGGAATATTGATCTGCTCCAGAAGGTGCAGGGAGTTGCACTATGGTGATTGCCTTCCCCGCTGGGTTTAGAGAGGTCTGAAAGAATACAGTATTGATCTGGCCCCGTTCCCAAGAAGTAACTCAAAGATAAGCCCTAACTGGAGGCCACCAACCTTGAGAACAAACTGTTGCAAAGACGCCCCGTTTGCCACACAGTCAACATCAGAGCTAATGCTGTGTGGATGATGATTAGAATGTACTTAAGCTGGGCCCACGACAAGCTGACCACGTGCTCTCTACCTCACTTAAATCACAGGTGTCTCCCAATTCTGAAACAGGTAAAACAATGGCCTGGGTGGAAAGGAGGGCAAGGCACAGCGGGAGTTCCATGTGAAGCTGTTTTACATCAAGGAAGAAAGATGGCAGTTTCTGAAGTTTTGTTTGTTTGTTTGAAACCATTCACGGCCTCATTTACTTCATCTTTTAAATGGGAATAATAATGCCAATTTCACAGATCATGGTCTGGATTCAAGGCAATAAATAAACCTACTCAGAAAGTGGCGTCTCTGGCTGAGCGCAGTGGCTCACACTTGTAATCCCAGCACTTTGGGAGGCCAAGTCAGATGGATCACTTGAGGTCAGGAGTTTGAGACCAGTCTGGGCAACATGACAAAACCACGTCTCTACTAAAATACAAAGAAAAAAAATAATAACACACACACACACACACACACACACACACACACACCACACACAAAAAAAACCAAAAAAAATAAAACCTGGCATGTTTTCACAATCAGGATGTTGTTTGTAAGGCAATGAGGGATCCTTCATCACCTACTGTCTGCTTCGTCTCAGAAAGACTCTCTTCCAGCTACTAAAATTCTATGAATCAAAAAAGAACATTTTTCAGAGAAAGGCAAACCTTCAACATTTCTGCTTTCAGAGCTGTGTGTAGAACTCATTTGCCAGTGAGTCTGTGTTTATTACCAAACCTCAAGTTCAAACTTGGAAATAAAAATACACTCTCCTGAAAATTCTTCACTGACATGCCACTCAGCTGCTCATGGTTTCCTGGTGGAAATTACTGTAACCACAGGATTTCACATGGTTTCAACCTCTAGCCACAAGTTAAAATTAGCCAGATGTTACTGAGAAGTTAGGGAACTAGGTTGTTTATATTTGGATCTGGTTATACTGAGTGTGTAACCAGATCCAAATATGAAAATTCACTTGCAATGAGATTTTAGGGTACAGCAACTTGATTTTCATCACGTTAAGAATACTCCATTTGCGAAGAAAGATGGCTCCAAGATCATTACTCCTTTGGGAAACAGAGCCCAATAATTCTGCCGTGGTCATATAAATCCTCACCCTGTGAAGGACACTTTCCCTCTGACATACGTTGTGTGTAAAATGGGGTACCTCTCTACAACCCCGCTACCAAGGATTTTACAAGTCACATATACAAAAAAGACCTGGTGTCCTGGGTGTTTTGTCTTTCTAGAACATCAGTTCACGGTAGCTATGAGGTAACCGTTTCATCAATTTCTGAATTGAGTGTATTGTGTGAGCAACTACCTCTGCTAGACTTTTTAGACAAAACTGAATTTTGTAACTTTGTTAAATTTGCATCAGTTCAAAAATTAAAGGTAGACATGTTACTAGTTTCACCTCTCTGATTACTTTCTCCAACAGTGAAGGGAAGGAGAGCAAAGTCACCTGCATGTCTTCGGCACTTAAAGATCAGAATTATAACAATAATATCTCACAATTTTCCAAGTGCTCCTTAGGCATTGTCTTTTTCCTCCCGCCCGAGGCCCCTGGGATGGGTGTACACATTCATCTCTGCTTCATTTGATCCACCTCTGCTTGGCCACTGCCGGACTTTTTCCCAGGCAAAAGGAGAACCCCCAGGAGAGTGGATAAACTGGACCAAGGAGCTGCAGAGGTAGTTGATTTCACCACAATCATTTCATCTGTCTTAGCAAAAACCCCTTGGGCTTGCCCTGTAGTACACAAACTTGGCTTTGTTCACACAGCTCAAATAGAACACTTCTCATTCAAAATTTAACTCAGCTCTCAGAAACATTAAAAGGAAATGTGGCCTATAATTATCCAAAGTGAGATGCAAGAGATGGAATACTTTGTCCAAGGTAAATACTTAATCTTTTAAAGTTTCTAGGAGGTATCTTTGAAACTGTGATAGAATTTGTAAAGCCAAATAAAAATATATACTAAATATGTATCTACCATGAGAAAAAGGAAGTTTATTAAAAGTATTAGCACTTATCTCTATTGGAAGCACACCATTAGTCAGTCCTACACCTCTTGTATACTACCATGGAAAAGGCATTAAGACAATCGATTTTCTGAAATTTATCCATATTGAAAAGTTGTTCCCATTGTCTTCTTTTCAGGAGGACACGATTTTCAAAACTCACATGTTTCATGACTGAGTTTCCCAATCTACAAAGGTTGGGAATGCACAGCAACTTACAAACTCCCTACACATAAATAAAAAAAAGTCCCAAACGCATTGTAAATAGAAATCCCCTTATGCAGCAAGCCCACTGCCTCCCTGACATCCCATGTATGTGAGCACAATAATTACCCATGTGATAAGATCATCAAGGTCCTTTGTTATATCTTTCAGCCCTCCTTTTTTCTTCCTTCCCTAGCTTTGCTGTTCTAAGAGAAGTCAAGGTGAAGGGTTTAATGCCTCTGAAGCTGGGGCAAGAAAACAATCGCCTTCTCCAATGGTCAGTAAAGAATACAAGGGCACAGTTAAAACAGAGCCACTGAAGTGAACAACCTTGATGCGACCAACAGGAGAAACACCCCCTCCAGGTACTCCCCACAGGGTTCCCTTTTGGTTGCAAGGCCAGGAAGGTCAGCCCATCTCTATGGCACTCTCTTTCAAGTGTGCGGGCGGCGTGCCAGCAAGCAGGTTCCGCATGACTGCTGGTGCGCAGGGAAACTCCTCAGAGAGAGACCCCTGACCCACCAGACGGGCGAAAACCAAAGCAGGGATCAGGCACTTTATTTCAAGAGTATGTGTATGCGTATGTGTGTGTGTGTGTGTGTTTGTGTGCGCGCGTGCGCGTGTGTGTGTGTGTGCTGCAAAGGCAAAGAAGACCTTTCAAATCTAGGAACACTACACACATAAACACATTGGGCAGAAGAAAAATAGGAAACAGAAATAGGAGAAATCACCTCTTCACTAGTAAATAACTTATAAGACACTGAGACTATCAGTGACACTGCAGAGTTGGAAATTTCTATTTTAATTTTATTCATTGTTTTGAAGGAACAGAGTGAAAATAGCGGGATTTACACTTTTGTATATTCTATACAATTTTCCAGATAAGTTCTTCTCTCTAGGCTGATGTCCTTCCATCAGTATTTGAGACATGAAAGGTTAAATACAAAATAATGCTCAAAAATGGCCAGGCGCAGTGGCTCACACCTGTAATTCCAGCACTTTGCAAGACTGAGGTGGGCATATTGCCTGAGGTTAGGAGTTTGAGACCAGCCTGACCAACATGGTGAAACCCCATCTCTGCTAAAAGTAAAAAATTATTTTTCTATGTAGTGGCACATGCCTGTAATCCCAGTTACTTGGAAGACTGAGGCAGGAGAATTGCTTGAAGTCAGGAGGCAGAGGTTGCAGTGAGCTGAGATCATGCCATTGCACTCCAGCCTGGGCAACAAGAGCAAAACTCCATCTCAAAAATAAAAAGCTAGAAAATGCCATTCTTGCTATCGGGAGCAGGCAGAGGATTCTGCCTGCTGTATATGCACAGGGCTGTGATCTTTTGCTGTATTATGCCTCCTTGGCTGCCTACAGCTTATGTGACAAGCCGAGTCAGCAAAATCATCACAGTGAGTGGGTGTCCCCAGCAAGTTTGTGAAGCTAGAGCCCCTTGGACCTAAACATTTCCTATTTGCAAAAGAGCAGCAGTTATGTTCCCTCACAAGCAGTCTTGCTCATAAGCCAATGATTGATAAGCATCTGACACTATCAAGCAGCTCTTGGAATGCCTTGGAAGATGTTTCAGATGCTAGGTGTGTTGCTGAGCACTGTGGTTACATTCAATTTCTGCATCTACTGAGAGGCTCTGGGTTGGAAGAAATTAGAGTCTTGCTGTGATAAAAGTGTGAGGGTTGATTGAGCTGAGGCTGGAGAATTGTTGTGATGGGAATACCGTAAAGCAGGTTCAAGCATCATGCTTTCACTCAGCAAATATTTATTGAGCTATGACTTTATTTCAGTCCCTGGATATACTTAAATATGATGGACACAGTTGAGCCCTCATGGAGCTCACATCCTAGGAAGGATGGTGACATGAGAAAGGTTTTTCTCCCTGTGTTGAGCCACATGAAGGAAAAAATGATGGACACCAATGGAGCATATAAGAAAAGCAAACCTAGGCTGAGGAATAGGGAATGCTTTCGGCAGAACAGGATGTTTACATGATAAAGGAAGAAAATTAATGTACATTTGACTTATAAACCTCATTTGACTGCTTCTCAATTATGACTATCAGATATATCTATATAATAATTTCCACACTCATTTTCTCCTTTCCAACCCTGCACTGACTTCTTTTGTTAGCTATCGCAACACACTAGTTAGATGTGAAATCTCTCTTTCAATTAAATTTGGAAATCCCAGCAGGGAAACATTCTCAGTAGTCTGTGTGATTAAGAACAGAAAAAGGATTGTATTTTGACATCTATAATCAAACCTCACAAAATAGCCCCAATTGATTTTAAAATTCACACTTCAACCATATATTATATTTTTATTTTCAATAGCACTAACTCTGTAACATTTTATGTCTTACTCTCATTTTGTTATTTATTGCCCTTACAAAATTCTGTATGATTATAAAATTGATGAGGTGAGTTTTAAGTAGAAATGAGCTTCCTTTTTTCACAAAATTTGGGACATTAAATTCTCGCTTTATTGAACTAACAGAAAAAGATATCCAATTTTGTGTAGATATGGCTTAAGGTGGTTGCAGGTATAGTCTTTTTGGAAGAGGGAAATAAGACTTTTAAAATGTGGAATTTGAAGATAAACTATGAAACGTTGACTTGCCAACTTGCAGCATATCAAAATGTCAGCTCAGCACCTTAAAGAGTCTAAAGGGATTATTCAGCCCAATTTTCTCTGTGCTTAATGCCATATCCTGGCTTAGAGTCAGGTTCCTTTGGAAGAATATTTAACTCTTTCTGCACATCATTATTTCATTTTAAGCAATAAAGTTGTGGTTTCCTAAATGACATCCTAATAATCTGAAGTATTTCCCCTAGCTTTGAAAGGATCTGTGCTTTGAGGATATAGCTTACATACTGCGATAACCTCAATCATTCCGTAGCAAGAATAGTATACCAAAATTACACTTACACGTCCATTAGTAAGTCCTAGCACAAATGATAGTAAGAATATTCTTAGCATTATCCCAGGAAGAGACAGTGACTTGAATCTTGTGACAACTCTCTTTAAGCCTGCGGGCAGTGCTCAATGGCTTTAATGAAACAACATACATCTTTAACCATGGTATTCAACCTCTGAAGGAACAAGCATGTTACATAACATTTGGAAGGGGCCTCAGAGTGGTCAAGTCTATTTTCCGTATGATTAAAGAATCCCCTATATTGTTCTCCTGATACAGGGGCTCAAGGACTCTGAGACCTTTGCTATCAAAGAACTCCCCACCTCAGGAAGCAGCCCATGACCTGGTCTGATAGGTCTAATATGAAATTCTTCCTTGTAGCCTGCCCTAATTACCTTTCCAAAACTTTAGCTACCTGAGCAATTTCTGTACTAACAGGCTGTATAGAGTAGATCCAATTATTTTCTTACAGGACAGCCCCTACTACGATTAAGATTAAATCATTCCATTATTAATTTAGTCATTTATTGGGCATCCACTATGAGTTAGACACCTGTCTAGTCACTGGGGATACAACAGCAAACAAAGTTACTTCCCTCCTAGAACTCACATTCTGGAGAGAGTATAGAGGAAGAAAATAAGCCAACAATTTTAAGTAAACATGTAATGTGTCAGTGGAGAAAACTCAGGCACAGGGAATTGCTACAGTGTGCGGGATAAGGAGGGGAGCTGTGAGGTTATCTCGGGTGGTCTTGGAAGTGCTCCCTGCAAAGTACAGGTGTGCAGAGACCTCAAGAATTGAGATGAAGTGGGGAGACAGAAGTGTGAGTGCAAAGCTCCTGATTCCTCCCACTCTGGAGTGGCAAGCAGATTTAGCCCCTTCCGTTGATTCTGTTTGGTTGGTAGTGCTGTCCAGATCTCCATGCTGAAGGTTGAAATATCAGCCCTGTCCTGGCTGGTATAAAAGAGTGCTTGATTTGATTAGAAATATCTGCCGTGGATGCCCGACAGAGACTGGCAGTTACTATTCCATATAAGCATATTGTAGGTCCACACTGTATTTCATGCAACTCACACACAGTCTTCTCTTCTCTCACTAGCAGTAATTTCATTCTTTTAAGCGAATCTCTTATTTTAAGGTTTTTCTTTTTTTTTTTCAGTCTTCACCATATTTGCCTTTCTCAGGGGTAAAGTCTAGCTGGATAATAATCTCACTTAAAGGGTGAAAGTCAAGGCTGTGCATAGTAATCTAGGTATCTTCTAAGCATAGAGAAAACCTAAAATCCCAGTAGCTTGTTCTGGAGTCCATAATGAAACATTTTCAGACTAGGGCTATATTAATTTGGGTTGAGAAGGACTCCTTATTGCATCCGTGTGTTTAGTGCTAAGTGGCTACTGATATGACAGGCTCATGACAGGTACTTGTCTCTCTCCTTCCCCTCCTTGGCTCAGAACTTAACATGAAATTAAAAGAGTGCTGTGTATGTGTGAGGAGTACCATTTGTCAAAGCAGATCCCAATCACTTCAGTCTGCAAGTTCTAGCACACAGCGTAAAACCACAGCTCAACATTGCCCCATTCTTAACGAAAGGTTAATGCTTTAAGCTTTAAAAAAAAATTTGGATCTGTTGTTTGGTAATTGGAATAAACATTCAAATTTGAGTATCAAATTTCTCATTAGTTTCACATCAATACCTGTGCTGCAACTATGGATCAGTGAACTGGGCTCCTTGCTGCCCAAGTGAGTTCATTAATCATTCTCCCCTAAGATGGCTGTGTAAGTAGACAGCTGTTCTAAGCAGCTGTCTTCAGGCACAGCTCCTCTCATACAGACGGTGGGAAACTTTTTGCATGAGTCTGCTGTTGTTTTAGATGGAAGTCCTACTTGTATTTACAGGTCCAGAAGCAACTGGATCTCAGGTCAGTAACGCATTTCAATTTGTAACTGGTCACTTTATGGTCACAGAGAGAAAGGTTTAAAACCATTCAGGCTAAGTTACCATGTCTTATCTGACTTATCACCAGGAAAAAGAAATACGAAGCTATGCATTTCAAGCTCACACTGCATTTGGTGAAAAGCCACAAACCTACACTGAACTCTTGTAACCCTTTTTTCCTGCCCCAAATGATATGCCCTGGCTTGTTAGCTCTCCTGATCTTTTAACTATAGATAGTTAACTTTATTTTTATATTTTTCGATACACTTGACTGCTTAGAGAGATCAGAATCCACACGGAGCTCCGATTCTCCATTATATTGAAGCAAGTACTCCAGTAATTGGAGCTTATCCTGTTTTAGTATATGCAATCAGGAAATTTGAAACGGCCTTGATGGCCCCTATAATATTTCCCTTAGATGCTCTCTGATATGTCAGTGTCTACAAGTTCATCCACACAGCAATGACCTCATGTGGCAACCTTTTTCCATCTACTAGAACACTTAGTAGTAACATGAGAACCTGATTATCTTCTCTTAGAATAAAAAGGAGGAAAGATAAAGAAAAACAACACACATGCACACAAACTTAAGAGGTATCTCTCTCTTGGAAGCAAAACCACCAAGACAAGTAGACACACATTGTAGAAAATAAGAATCACAGAATACAAATAATTGTTTCCTGGGGCGAAGGTGGGTGGAGAGTTGTTGGGAATCAAAGGAGAGCCAGGCATATCTATTTCCTGGAGATGTATTTAGCTTTTCACATTAAGGAAAAGTGAACATGCCAAAAGTTCAACTCAAGAAGATTTTTATTTCTCTCATTAAATGCAATAAAAAATAAACACAGGGAGCTGGTAGGGTAAAGAATGAATGTATTGCCTGGGCACTTCTTAGATAAATCATTTAAAACTGGACTTTCCTAGCATGTGCTATGAAAAGTTCTAAAGTAGACAATGCCATCCCCAAGTGAGAAATGAGGCAACAACAGGTGATTCATTCACTCACTCATTTAGTATTCCTGTAACAAACAGGTACTGAGAGCCTGCTGGGTACCAGGTAGTATTCTGGGCATTGTGACTTGGGGTACACAAGTCAGAGAAAGGTCTTGCTTTCACAGTGCTTGGATTTCAGTGGGGGAATGGCAGAAAACAAACAAATTAAAATAGCAGCTAGTGGCCAGGCTCAGTGGCTCACACCTGTAATCCCAGCACTTTGGGAGGTCAAGGCAGGCAGATCACCAGAGGTCAGGAGTTGGAGACCAGCCTGACCAACATGGCAAAACCCCATCTCTACTAAAAATACAAAAAGTATCTGGGCGTGGTGGTGTGTGTCTGTAATTCCAGCTACTCTGGAGACTGAGGCAGGAGAATTGCTTGAACCCAGAAGGCAGAGGTTGCAGTGAGCCGAGATGGTGCCACTGCCTTCCAGCCTGGGTGACACAGTGAGCACCTTGCTACGAAAAAAAAAAAAAAAAAAAAAAAAGCAACTAGTAATAACTGTCAAAGATAAAAATAAAATAGAATGATACCAAAAAGAGACATTAGAAGTTTTTTAAGGTTGGGTGATATTGGAGGTTTCAAGGAGGATGGAGAATTTAAATTGAGACCTGTAAAACAAGAAGAACCAGGTCTGGAGGGGTTGGCAGAAGTCACTCTCCTAATCCTATAGCTGCTACAAAATGAGATTACTTAAGCCCACATCTGCATGACTGCAAAGCCTCAGTCTTTCTCCCAGTCTCCATTTTACTGGAGCATCATGAAATGTACAGCCAGTTTTGTCGACTACTAAATCAAGAAGATAACTGGCAATTACGTGTAAAATAGGAGTTGTGTAAATAGCATAATAGGAAAAAGTATAAATTGTCTGCTTCTGCTTGGGCCTGTTCAAACTGGTTATCAGCCTCATTTCTATAGATAGTTGTCCACATTAAACTTCTTTTGAACATAGCTTTATCTTGAGAACATTATTTCTAGATGTGTCCTCATCCTTAAAATTAATGTATTTTGCCATTATAGAAGTGTTGTGTATTTATCTTCATTGATTTTGGATTCTTACTCTCTTCAGATCCAATTTCCTCTAGTGTAGCTTAAAAGTGCATGGGCTGTAGCATGGAGTATGTTGTGACTGGAACTTTGATTGCATTCCAGTCAATGTTGGGATGCAGTAAGAAACAGAATGTAAGACTTATAAAACATTTAAAAATAGTACATGAAAAGACAGACCCAGAAAGCTTTGCAGAGTTGAGCCATCTATGCTCAGTGGAGAATATTATTGGAAATTGTTTAATGACTGTCTTTCACAGTAATTATGTATTAAAATGCTAAACACTTGAATGGAAACTTTAGTCTCTGAGATTCTTGGAACGTTTTCTAGATTCCACTCCAGGGATGATTTTGCTCCCTACTGCATCACCTCTCCTTCTGAGGTTGATTGTTTCAACTCCTTCAATGTACTCGGCAGTGGTTTGTTCTTTTACAAATCTAGTTGACTAAAGAAGAACCCAAAAGTCAAACCAAAGTTGATAACCTTTAACTTTTCAGATTTTTCAAAGCCTGTTGAAGTAAAATCTGCTATATGTAATTTTCTTTTCTTTTTTTTTACTTTTATGTCCTTATCAACTTGTTTATATAATTGGTACTTGGATCTCATCAGACCAAACCATCAGTGTTTTATGGTGTATATGGAGGTAATTACTAGGTAATAAATATTATATAAAGAGTATTGATAAAACTCAGATTTTGAAATATGTTTTATATTATACCCATAAATATGAGTTACATCATATCTCTGGAATGTTCCTCCTTTTTCCTGTTTTTGCTGAAATTACAAATATGGATTTGATTTCTCCTTTAAATTTCAGTTATATTTCATTTCTTGGACTTCTAACATCAAGGGTCAAACTAAAGAAAATTGTATATATTTTATTCTATTGAAAGGTAACAACAATCCAGAATGATTTGTATAAATGAACCTGGTGAGAAAATAAGAACGCATTCATAAATTATTTGTGCATGCAATTTTTATAACTATAAATTTTGTAAAATACGTTATTTATAACGTTATCATTTCTGACAGTTGTATCATGGGTGTGAGAACATTCAACTACAAAAAGTAGTCACAGATGCATGAAAATTAAAGAAATGTAAGAACACATCTGGTTTAATCCCCTCTCTTTAAAGATGGAGAAATCAAGATATAGAAAGGCAATGGGCCTTGTTTCTGGTGGCTCAGCCATTTCAGGGTAAAGCCCTGGCATGCTGATGGTGTGTGCAAGCAACAAAAGAACTTTTTTGAGGCTATTGGTGTAAAGTATCTATGGCCTCACCATGCAATCTTATGTGATACTCAGTGAAATGTCTTTGAAATTTTTATGTAAAGAATATTTTATGAATACAAACTTCCACTAAGTAGAAAACTCTATATTATGGATTGAATATTTGTGTCCCCCTAAGATTTACATATAGAAACCCTAACCCCCAATGTATGTACATTTGGAGAGATTGGACCTCTACAGAAGTAAGGTTAAATGAGGTTGTAAGAGTGGGGCCCTGATCTAATAGAATTAGTGCCCTTATTAGAAGACACAACAGACAACCCCAGAGAACACACTCCCTTTCTCTCTTTCTCCCCCTCCCCCAACCCAGCATACATTAAAACATCATCTTAGCATACAGAAAGATGGCGGCCACCTACAAGTCAAGAGAAGAGGCATCAGAATGAAACCTATCTTGTCAGCTCAGATTTTGAAATATATTTTATAGTATTACACCCATAAATATGAGTTACATTATATCCATGGAGTGTTATATCATGGGCTTTCCATCCTCCAGAACCGTGGCAAATAAGTTTGTTATTAAACCACCCAATTTGTAGTATTTTGTTATGGCAGACTGAGCAATTTAATACACTATAATAATTCATGTGAGATTTACCTAAATTTCCCACTTTTTAATTTTATATGAAGAACTGGGGTTTTTTTGGTAGCAAACACATAGTATTAAGTAAAAGAAAAAGAAACTTTTTAGGACAATGATTTCCTAATATGGGTAGGGATATAATCATTAGTTTGGAAGTGCATATTCTAACATTATTACTATTGCAGTGAATATTCCTGTAGGTGAAGTTCTGCATATATCCTTGATTATTTTCTCAGAAAAATTATTGGAGTGGCACTTGCTAGAGCAAAGTCTGCACTTTTTAAGGCTTTGAAGTAGTAAGGTTTCACAGGAATATTGACTGCATATTATACTACTCTCCAGAAATTAGCTTTGCAACATAGGTGGGTATGTCAATGGATAAGAGGCAGGAAAGGGGGCTGCTGTGTGTACTCATAGGTAACTGCCTCTCACATTTGGATAACTCAGCTTAGGTTGTGATTCCAAAAGTGCACTTGGGAATCTAAGAAAGAATGAGGTAAAGGGAAGAGAAAGAACCTGTTCTCACATTTGTTCACTAAAGACAAATTGCCAAAGTACTACAATTAGAAGATACCCTGTTCCCTAAAAATTGTTACGACCCCCAAATTTCTATAACCTAATTAAAATGTAAAATTTGTTTGTTTGTTTGTTTTGCATTTTTTGTTTTCTGAGATGGAGTCCCACTCTGTTGCCCAGGCTGGAGTGCGATGGTGTAATCTTGGCTCACTGCAACCTCTGCTTCTCGGGTTCAAGCAATTCTCCTGCCTCAGCCTCCCAAGTAACTAGGATTATAGGCATGCACCACTGTGCCTGGCTAATTTTTGCATTTTTAGTAGAGATGGGGTTTCACCATATTGGTCAGGCTAGTCTTGAACTCCTGACCTGAGGTGATCCACCTGCCTCAGCCTTCCAAAGTGCTGGGATTACAGGCTTAAGCCATTGTGCCTGGCCTCAAATGAAAGTTATTATTGGTCAATGAAAAATAAAATAAACTTAAAAAGATATGAGCAGAATTCATGTGTGAATCTGACCTGACATGGGGCTTCCTGAACTGGGACATTGATTCAAACTATTTTCTCTTTCCTTTCTTTTTCTTTCTTTTTCTCTTTCTTTTTTTTCTTCTTCTTTCTTTTTAAATTTGGGAACCTAAGACCAGTTTTCTACAAGGGTACAATTGGTATTCCCCTCAATCACCCTCACAAGGGACACTTACAAAGCACACTCCAATCTCAGCCATTACTGACTGACAAGATAGGAATTTTATATTTTACATCGCTTCATATCAAGAAATTCTTCAGAATGATAACTGATGCAGTTAAGCTTCCCAGAAAATGAACAGTTTGGAGGATTAGGCTAGAAAACCTGGTCACCTTTTGAAAATCTCCAGCTAGTAGCCACAAGGGGAATTTTTGAACTGCAAAGGTAAGCTTTGCAGGCCTGCACCTTGACCCTTGTCTCAGTCTGGGGCTCAGGAATTGAAGGCTGTATGATTTTATTTGAAATGTCTACCTGGCGTGGAGCAATGACAACAAAAAAAAAATTGAAAGTGTAAAAAAAGAAAAGCTATTATATCTTACAGGAGTATCTCCCGTAGTAATGAACTTTAAAACCAGTATGTTTAAACGCTTCCACACATAGGCACGCCCTCCCATCCACTTTGCACTACTCATACCTTCACATACTAAGAAAAGTTACATTTTAAAAGGAGAGAAAGTATATCATAGAGATATACTAATCCTCTAATTCCTTAGAGGAGCGAATAACCTTTTCTCTTGATATAGGAACCAAGCATTGATCTGTCACACTGTTTGTTCTAGCAGAGCTCCCAGAGGCACGTTCAGTTTGAAACGTTAAGGCTAGTTCATTAGGCGTCCCTGGCTCCTTTCTCCAAGAGAATGGAGATAACACTGTGGTTAGTTAATGGCTTTCTCTTGTTTCCCCCAGAGCCTGCCTGTCTGAAGCCTGCAGGCCCGAGAAGCTTCTTTCTCCCTTCTCTTGGCTATTAGTCACAGCTGGTAAGGCTCACAGGAGCGGAGACTGTTTGAAAACAGTCGGATCACGAAAACGTTTGAGTCTTTCTGCTGCAAGCAACAAACTTGGCCCAGGCTGCCACAAGGAGATGGAGTGGGAGTGGGGGTGGTGATGGGATGCACCAGGAATGAAGGAAGAAAGGGAAATTGCTAACCACCTCACTTCAAAATCTTCTCTGAGGGAGCCCGTGGTAGGCACCCTTGCTGGGAAGGTGGACAGACTAACTTAAAATGAAGTGATGTTGCCTCTTGGGGCTAATGTCTCCTGCCCAGCACCCCATTGTCCTCTCCTGGAACCCCGTATTCTGAAAATGAGGCAGTGAGGGCAGACGCTAATGATGAGACCCTAGAATGTAGTGAGCTACCTTCGGCTGCTGCAGTTCTCCAAGACCTGCCCACCCCTTTTTCTTCTATACTTACTTTGTACAGAACCAGTGGGGAGCAAAGAAAAAAAAATAAGTTAGATATTAGATATTACAGATAAATTCAAAATCCAAAACCCAATCCATAGACCTCTCTAACGTCCAGGGTAGAACTGCTGAATGAGAAACACGATGCCCCATAAGTCTGACCTGACTTTTAATAGCCCTGTTATTTGTCTGTTCAAGGCACTACCTCACAAAAGCAGCTCCGGGAAAACCGAATCATTTTAGCTTCTGCCTCTCATAGGACCTTGGCAAACTACTAACAGGGCCCATGTGTCAACCTGTTCCTTGGAATGGCTGGTGTGCTCCCCTGCAAAGGAGATGTTGTTAAGACAGTCCATGATGCTGTCGGTGATGACAATGATGTCATCACCAGTGACAAATCACCCTTTGTCACTGCCCTGATCTTGAGTCATGAATACTATGGTTGCATTGGGTTTATGAGACCAATAAACATATATGCTTTGGGGTCAAGTTTAAATACAAGCTGGAAGAGTCTCATTTCCCTTTCAGGGTGCCTACAGGATTCATATTGTACTGAGAAATCACAGAGGAAAGTTTTATGAGGGATCAGGTCAAGCCCATAAAAGTAATGGGGCTCTTCACATCACCTCTTTCAAGGCAGTCTGAAGCTGGTTCCATATCTGGCTTGGATTTTTCAGAGAATAATTCTGCCTCTTCTTAAATGGTTTGAGAAAATGTAGGTTCTTCCTCTGGATTTGGAACATGCCAGTGACTTACTAGAGATGACAAATACAGGAGGATATACGGATTTCTAGATTATAACTTGATGAAAGATAAAACAAAAAGCCACTCAAACACACTTTTATTCTTTTTCCAAAAATGGAAATATGTGTGTCACATTTCTAATTTACAAGGTCTATTGCAATTATGTTTTAGGCTATGATCCTGGTTCAAAGGTCACAGATAGAAGATAATAAAAACAAGAAGAAATAAAATTCAAGATCCATTAGAACATTTCTGGATTGTCCATTACAGCTTGTATTACACAATAGAAATGATCACTAATAGATGACAAGCTATTTAGTTTTATGTTTACTTTTGGAAGGATGTGGGTACTACGCAGGGTTTCTACAAACACCAGCATTGCTTACACCAGTACTTCAAATATGAGTTATTTAATCACCCACGTTAAATGAAAATAACCAAATGATTAAATAAAATCAAGTCATACTTCATGTGAAGACTTTACTTCGGCTTACAATTTGGGAGACTTTGTCTAACATTAAATGTTCCACATTCATATTTTGCATAATGTTATCTAACAACTTATTCTGTGGGGGAATGTTTCTATGAGTATGCATGAAGTTACATTAGTGTTGTTCATTTATTCATCAGGCACCAATAACAACTGCATTATTGAATGCAACTCATTCTCAGCACTTTTGGTTCTGGTAACTTTATCCTTATTCTCTTCTTTCTGCATGACTCCTTCTTCAGTGTGTATTCTTACTCACATTCTCTGCACAGTAATTGTCCGTGGTCTCAATCATTGGTTCTATTGATCTGTAGTTTCCTCCTCAGAGACAAAAAGGACTATGTCCATTTGCAAAGGCTGCATCAGATTCCATTCCACCTTGCCTTCATTGAACACTTACTATATTCATAGCTTGTCTTTTTCTGGTCACTGCAGGAAATATAAAGATAAATAAGTCTCAATGCCTGTTGTCTTGGCAGATGAAATGATATTAATGATATAATAACTACAAACACTTATCTAGTACTAATTACATGCCATTCTAAGTGCTCTATACACATGAACTCATTTAATCTTTAAGGAATCCTTGACAGAGTCACTATCATTATCCTCATTGTACAGAGAAGGAAACGAAGACATGGAGATGTTGGGTTATTGCTCAGTGTCGTACAAGGATACCAATAACCATGGTACAAAGGGAAATTGGAAACTAGTATGCAGAAGACATAAACTAAAAAATCATGGAGTCTCAACTCATGGGGCAGGGTGGGGGAGGGGAACACAGGCCAGATTTCCTAAAAAGGGAACCTATGAACAAAAATTTTAAAGTAAATTTTAAAGACTTGTTATTTTCTAAGAACTTACAGTGAATATTTTGTTTCATGTAATTCCAGCCAAATCCCCATTTCACCAATGAACAATTAGAAACTTAGAAAATGGGTTTGCTAGCTGGGTGCGGTGGCTCATGCCTATAATCCCAGCACTTTGGGAGGCCGAGGCAGGCAGATCACCTAAGGTCAGGAGGTTGAGACCAGCCTGGCCAATCGTCTCTGCTAAAAATACAAAAAAAAAAAAAAAAAAAAAGCCAGGTGTGGTGATGATTGCCTCTAAGTCCAGCTACTCAGGAGGCTGAGGCAAGAGTATTGCTTGAACCTGGGAGTCGGAGGTTGCAGTGAGCTGAGATTGTGGCATTGCACTCCAGCCTAGGTGACAGAATGGGATTTTGTCTCAAAAAAAAAAAGAAAAGAAAAGAAAAAAAGAAATAGGTTTGCTAATTGTATTAAATATTAAAATGCAATACCAGAGTTTAAACCTAGGTCAGTCTTAACCCAACATCCATGCTCTTAGCCACTCTACTGAACTGCTTGTATCTCCAAGGTAGATGGTGAAGGATGAGTTAAAGTTTGAAAGCCAGAATTAGGAGGAGGGGACAATGTAAGAGAAGAAGTATGAGTATAAAATCAGCGAGGAGGTTTGCCAGAAACAGAGAAAGGGTGAGTTTACCTATTCATGCTGCAGCAAGAATGCATGACACATACATGACAGATAGGAGGCAGACAGATGGACTTTTACAGTCTCTGAGGAGGTAAGGTAGTCCATGAGACACTGATACCTGGTGTGATATAGCAAGAGTGAGCCTGAGATGCTTGTATAGATAAATAGGGAAAAATATAAGAAAAGAAAGATGGGCTGGGCGCGGTGGCTCACTCCTGTAATCCCAGAGCTTTGGAAGGCCAAGGTGGTCAGATCACCTGAGGTCAGGAGTTCGAAACCAGCCTGGCCAACATGGTGAAACCCCATCTCTACTAAAACTACAAAAATTAGCCGGGTGTGGTGGCATGCAGCTATAATCACAGTTACTCGGGAAGCTGAGGCACGAGAGTCGCTTGAACCTGGGAGGCGGAGATTGCAGTGAGCCGAGATCTCGTCATTGCACTCCAGCCTGGGCAACAGAGTGAGAAAAAGAGAAGAGAGGAGAGCAGAGGAGAGGAGAGGAGGAAAGAGAAAGGTTGGTTGGAAGGAAGAAAGGAAGGAAGGAAGGGAGGGAGAGAGGGATGGAAGGAAGGAAGGAAATATCACAACGGGCCTTAAATGCCAAACTGAGACGTTTTACCTGACTATGTCATGCAGTGGACAGCTACTTTCTATTATTTAGAAGAATGCATGGTAGGAATTATGGTTTAGTAGCACTAATTAGACAATGAGATATATTGGGGGAAGTAACAGAAGGAGCATTTTTGAAGTCCTTAAAAATAACTTCAGAAATTCTGTGGGTATTTGAACAACAATGTGGACTGTGATAATCAAAAAGAGGGGATAAATCTAAAAGTGACTCTTGAAATAGTGTAAATATTTCTGATGTTGATGGGGTTAAAGGAATGACTGCCAAGTTTCCACACTGATTGACTCGTAAAACAATGGTGTGGTGCCTACAACAAAGGTCAAGAAATCATGATGTCACCAGGTGTGGTAGCTCACACCTGTAATCCCAGCACTTTGGGAGGCTGAGGTGGGCAGATCACCTGAGGTCAGGAGTTCGAGACCATTCTAGCTAACATGGTGAAACCCCATCTCTACTAAAAATACAAAAACATTAGCTGGCCATGGTAGCACGTGCCTGTAGTTCCAGCTGTTTGGGTGGCTGAGGCAGGAGAATCGCTTGAACTCAGGAGGCGGAGGTTGCAGTGAGCCGAGATCGCTCCACTGCACTCCAGCATGGGCAACAGAGCGAGACTCTGTCTTAAAAAAAAAAAGAAAAAAAGAAAGAGAGAGAGAGAGAGAAAGAAAGAAAGAAAGAAAGAAAGAAAGAAAGAAAGAAAGAAAGAAAGAAAGAAAGAAAGGAAGGAAGGAAGGAAGGAAGGAAGGAAGGAAGGAAGGAAGGAAGGAAGGAAAGAAAGAAAGAAATTGTGTTGCTATGCTCAAAAAGATGAGTTTGAATTTTGAACTACTTGATTTGAGACACCTACCCAGTATCCCATTGGAGCTGTCCAGCAGGCACTTAATATGGTGGTCTGTGCTCGGGGAAGAAGTTGAAATGGGAAACTTAAATTTTAAAATAAACTTTAAAAAATTGTTTTAGATTTGCAGAAAATTGTGAAGATACTATGAAAGGTTTTCATATACCCTGCACCCAGTTCTATTATTAACATCTTGCATAACTGTGGTACATTTTTAAAAATGGATTAGCCAATACTTGTATGTTCTTATTCACTAAAGTCCATAGTTTATTCATATTTCCTTAGTTCTTACTTAATGTCCCTTTTCTGTTCCACAATCTCATCCAGGATACTGCATTCCGATCAGTTGTCATGTCCCCTTAGGCTCATTTTGGCTGTTAGAGACTCTCAGACTTTCACTGTTTTTTATGACAGTGACTAATTAAGGAGGACTGGTTAGGAATTTTGTAGAAAGTCAGTCTTTTGGGATTTGTCTGAAGTTTCTCTCATGGTTAGACTGGAATTATGTGACTGATCATATTGATGTTAACATTGCCCTGACTGAGGTTGTGTTTGCAAGGTTTCCCCACTGTAAAGTTATGCTCCCCCAACCCCCTTCCATACTGTATTCTTTGGAAGGAAGTCACTACGTTCAGCCCACACCAATGAAGGGTGTTATTCCTTCAGAATAAAGCATCTACATAAATTGTTTGGAATCTTTTTGCACAGAATATTTGTCTCTTTTCCTCTAATATTCAATTATTAACTTATTTATTTATATCAACATTAACATATAGATTTATTATACTTTGAATTATAGCCATTATAAACAATGCTACTTTATTGTTTTGCTCAAATTATTCCAGCTTGGGCTATGGAAACTCTTTCCGTTGGTTTCTATGTCCTTTTGGTATACCTTCGTCATTGTGTGTAGAGCTGGTTTGTTTCTTTAGTTGCTTTGTTTTGTTTCTTAGCACTTTCTTACTTTCTGCCCCTACAAGATGCTTCAGGATCATCTTGCATGTTTCTTGCCCTGGGCTTAGAATCAGTCATTTCTCTGAGGATCCCTGGTTCCTTTTTATCTGGGCACTAGATGTGGTCACTGCCACTGGAATGGCCTTGCTTCTAAGTCCTCCTAGACAACAGAGCAAGGAATCGTGTGTGTGTATACTAACCCAAGTACACAAATAGATCTATAACTATTTTATATGTAAACATCTGTGTCCATATTAAGTAAACATGACTTTATACTGATGTGTCCAGCTCTAATTCATGATCACATGGGTCATCCTAGCTTCCTCTCCTTGTTTATCTGTAAAGTTCCACTCTAACAGGAGAAATCTGGCTCTCACCATTGCTATTCATTTACTTAACTGCCCAACTCCAGCAGACATTTGTCACGGTATTAGAACTGTTAGTCCACACCCCAGTGAAACATCCTTCTCACTGGAGCACAGGGCTTACGTACACCTCCTTTTCACTTTAGTTTCATGGACTCTGTTCATTTCCAAAGTACTTGAGTCAGCCTCTCCTCCCCATCCCCAACCAGAATATATTTTGAGAAGCATAATTTGCACAAAAATGATGGCAAATAAAAAGAGTTTAGATGAGTTTGATGATGAAGGAGTATAGGACCAAAGGCACATTTTGAGGAAATGCTGTAGTTTTTTGAAAAGGTAGGAGAAGATGGAACAAGTGGCAAATGATAGTTCAAAAAATAAAGTTAGAAAGAAATAGGAGGAGAACGAAGAGGGGACAGTGGTACAGCAGCAACTGGTAGGAAGTGTTACAGAAGAAAGGCTGGTTAGTTGAATCATCAGGAGCATAAAGTTGGACACAGGTTCCCACATCTATGGCCAGACATGAGCTTCCTACACGGGACCATTTCCTTTTTACAAATGTCCACCAAGGACACTCCTTTTTTTGGGTTCCTGTTGTACATTCTCAAGTAACTTCCTCATTTCACCCCCAAATAAACTTCTTCCCCCATTCTCTTCCTCCTCCTCCTCCATCTACACTTATTTTCTTCTTCCTCTCCTCTTACTTCTAGCCATCACATTTTTCTAGCATCACCCATTCTAGTTTACCTAGATTTTCAAGACTTGGTCTTCCATTCATTATTCTTCAGATAGAATGATCAAAGAGAATTTCCTTCCAAGCTGCTCTTGATCCTGTAATCTCCAGAAGTAGTGAGATGTTCCCTGTGGAAACGCCCATCATATTTTACTTTCCCTGCTACACCAGTGCTGTTTGTTAACTTCTCTGTCTTTTGTGAACCTGTCAACCGCATGAGAAAAAGACCATGTTTACTTCAGTCACCACTGAATGTGTGAGTAGAGTATGTGACATATGGTAAGCCCTTGATAAATATTTAGTACATAAAAACATCCACAACAAGAATCCTTTGCCCTTGCCATGTCAGTCTGACTCACAAATGATATATCTCTTGTCATCTTTGAGACCTATTTATTTAATTATCCTTTTTTCTCATCATCATCAACCAGAACCTACCCATCCTTCAGCTTCTCAATGATCCCTTTCACTTCCCAATTTGTAAAATATTCATGGTTATTCAGTTGCTCATTTTGCTTTACCATGATTTGATTTTTTCATGAGTCCTTGTTTATGACATCAGCAAAGGATAAAATCTATATTTAACGGTAGAAATCATTTATTGAACACCAGCGCTATATATGTAGGAAGACTTGGCCTTTATCGTTTAGAGACTTACTATGTGGCTATGTTAACAGGAACATGGAATGATGAGGGAGTACTTGAAAAGTAACATAGGGGAAAGTATGTGGCAGAGTACAGACTAACTTAGTAATTGCAAATGGAAAATAAAGCCCAACTTTGGGTAAAAATTGTCAGGAAAGGTAAGAGAAAGTTAGTGAGTCATGGGAACTTTTTGGTGGTGGAACAAATACAGCATTCCTTGGAGATTTTGCAGGTTTGGTTCTCTAATAAAGCTAATATCACAATAAAGCAAGTCACATGACTGTTGGTTTCCCAGTGCGTATACAAGTTCTATTTAAAATTTTTTAACACTGTAGGTCTACTAAATATGTAATAGCATTATGTCTATAAAAAGTACATACCTTAATTTAAAATGCTTTATTGCTAAAACATATTAATGATCATCTGAGCCTCTGGAAAATTATAATCTTTTTGCTAGAAGAGGGTTTCCCTTGTTGTTGATGGCTATCGATTATCAGGGTTGTGGTTGCTGAAGGTTAATATGACTGTGGTAGTTCCTTAAGACAACAATTAAAATTGTTCCACTGATCAACTCTTCTGTTCATGAGAGATTTTTCTGCAGTACATGATGCTGTTTAATAGCATTTTACCCACAGTAGAACTTCTTTCAAAACCAAAGCCAACCTCTCAAAGCCTGCCACTGCCATATCAACTAAATGTATATAATATTCTAAATTATTGGTTGTCATTTCAACAATGTTCACAACATCTTCACCAGGAGAATGTTCCATCTCCAGAAACCATTTTCTTTGCTCACCCATAAGAAGCAACTCCTCATCCATTCAAGTTTTAGAATGAGAGGCAGCAGGGAGGGACAGCATTAGGAGATATACCTAATGTAAATGATGAGTTAATGGGTGCAGCACACCAACATGGCACATGTATACATATGTAAGAAGCCTGTGTGTTGTGCACATGTACCCTAGAACATGAAGTATAATTTAAAAAAATAAAAAATAAAATAAAAAAGAATGAGATGCAGCAAATCTGTCACATCTTCAGCCTTCACATCTAATTCCCACTCTCTTGCTATTTCCACCACATCTTCAGTTACTTCCTCCACTGAAGTCTTTAACCCTTCAAAGTCATCCATCAGTGTTGGAATCAACTTCTTCCAAACTCCTGTTAATGTTGACATTTTGACTTCCTCTCATGAATCACAAATGTTCTTATAGGCATCTACAATGGTGAATTCTTTTCCACAAGTTTTTCCATTTACTTTGCCCAGATCCATCAAAGGAATCACTATTTATGGCAGCTATAGGCTGACAGAATGCACTTTTTAAATAATGTTAATTGAAAGTGAAATTACTGCTCGATCCATGGGATGCAGAATGAATGTTGCACTGGCAGGCATGACAAGAACATTAATCTCCAGGTATATCTCCATCAAAGCTCTTAGGTGACCAGGTACATTGTCAAAGAGCAGGAATATTTTGAAAGGAATCTTTTTTTTTTTTTTTCTGAAGACTAGGTCTTAGCAGTGGACTTAAAATATTCAGTAAACAGATTTACTGTCACCCAGTCCTTGTTTTTTCATTTAGAGGGCACAGGCAGAGTAGTCTTAGCATAATTATTTGTGGCTCTAGCATTTTCTGCATGCTAAATGAACATTGGTTTCAACTTAAAGTCACTAGCTGCATTTGCTCCTCACATGAGAGTCAGCCTGTTCTTCGAAGCTTTGAAACCAGGCATTGACTTCTCTTCTGTAGCTATGAAAGTCCCAGATCAGTTATCTTAGCTAGATCTTCTAGATAACTTACTAAAGTGTCTACATCAGTACTTGCTGCTTCACCTTGCACTTTTATGTTATGGAGATGGCTTGTTTCCTTAAACCTCATGAACCAAGCTCTGTTATCTGCAAACTTTTCTTCTACAGCCTTCTTACCTCTCTCCAGCCTTCATAAAATTAAAGAGATTTAGAGTCTTGCTCTGAATTAGGCTTTGGCTTAAGGGAATGTTGTGACTAGTTTAATCTTCTATCCATGCCACTGAAACTTTCTCCATATCAGCAATAAGTCTGTTTCACTTTGATTTCATTTGTGTGTTCACCAGGGTAGCAGTTTTCATTTTCTTCAAGACCTTTTTCTTCACATTTACAATGTAGCTAACTGGCACAAAATGCCTAGCTTTCAGCCTATTTTTCAACATGACTTCTTCACTAATCTTATTCATTTCTAGTGTTTTATTTAAAAGGTCTGTGACTCTTCTTTTAACTTGAACACTTCGAGGTCATTGTAGGGTTATTAATTGTCTTCATTTCTATCTTGTTGTGTCTGGGGAAGTAGAAAGACCCAAGGAAAGGGAGACAGACAAGAAAACAGTCTATTGCTGGAGCAGTCAGAACACACACATTTGTTAAGTTTGCTGTCTTCCATGGGTTCAGCTGGTGGTGCTGCAAAACAGTTGCATCAGTAGCAGTAAAACTCACTGATTGCAGATCACAATAACATCTATAGTAATAAAGAAAAAAATGAAATATTATGATACTTACCAAAATCTGACACAAAGACATTAAGTGAGCACATTATACTGGAAAAATGGTGTCAATAGACTCCTTCCATGCATGTTTGCCACAAACTTTTAATAGTAAAACATGCAATATCTATGAAGTACAATGAAACAAAGTGCAATAAAACAAAATATGCCCATACAGGAAACTATCTGCTCTTCTTATCTGCTTTGCTGGTCTCCTTCAGAGTCAGAGTGGTAAAAACAATAAAACAAAACAAAACAACAAAAACAACACACAAAAAAAGGTTTGTCAGAAGGTCTGACTTCAAGTGAGCCTTGGGTCATGGTTGACCAGTTGAAAACCCTGGGCAAGCCACACAACTCCACTAGGCATCAGTTCCTCCTCACTCAGATGGTGTCTTAATGTTAGCCTACTTCTCAGGGACTGTATTAAAGTGCAGATGCCAGTGAATGGTTTTGCAAGGTGAGTGGGTAAAGGCGAAAGAAGAATCAACACAGATTCCTAGATTTCTAGGCCTCAACCTACATGTAAAGAGTACTGTCATTGACTGAGATGAGAAAAACTGGGGAGGAGGAGGTTTAGGTGTGGATGGAGGAGAAAGATTGGGAGCCAGTGAATCACCAGTGCCCTTCTCAACATGCTCCATTTGTGGTACCCATTAGATAGTGAGCTTCCCCCTGCTTAATTCAGATCTGTGCTTCCTGACACATTAACCCAAATACCATGCTCAGTCACTTTCTCTTTCTAGTTTCACTTCAATTTTTTCTTAGAATATATCCCTTTTTGAAATTACGTTAGATTTCTATTTGTTCGTTTGTTGTTTATGTCCCCCACTAGAACGTAAGTGCTTCAAGGACAAGTATTTTGTGTTGTTCACTATAAAGGCTCTAATGCCCGGTACAGTGGATGGCCGGATATTCTGGATATTCAACAATGAATGAAGTATTTTGTGTTGTTCACTATAAAGGCTCTAATGCCCGGTACAGTGGATGGCCGAATATTCTGGATATTCAACAATGAATGAAAAAAATAACTGAATGAATGAGTCTAAGGAGAGATGTGGATAGAACTTTTGGATATAGGAGTTTGGGGATCATGGGTCAGATCAAAACTAAACAAACAAACAAACAAACAAAACAAAAAAAACCTTACTGGTTTCCTGCAATCAAATATGATATAAAGTCATGAGAATATGGATCGATAAGAAAAAGAGGAGAAAATGTCAGTTAAGGAAGATTGAGCAACTTGCCGACACCAAAGAACATATGTGGGGGAGGCAGGTTTGAGTTTAGTTGCTTGTTGCCTTCTGAACTGAGACTTTGAAGCACTGCTCTGTCCTGCCTCCTCCAATGGGCAAGAGATCCTTGCTCAGGCCCCACTTCTCCACCCTCCAAGAAAATCACCCTCAACCATGCCCTCCACCAGCCCTTCAACAAGATCTGAGGCAGCTTCATGTTGACACACTATGAGTGAGAGTAGCTTGTTGAATTTAAAAGATGTTTGTATTTGTGTAGGGAAGGAAATTTACAATTCAAAAGAACCTATCTTTAACAGCAGAATTTAAGCTTCAGCCTCAGAGCACTCTCAGAGATCATTAAAGCAGAAAGCCTTAGGTATCTGTCTAGTCACTGAGGATAGTTGCTTGTCAACAATTGAATATGAAAACTCTTATTCCCAGAACATCGGTGACCAGGAAACTCTGTGATCTCATCCTAGTTTTTCTAGTCAAAGAATTCCCCAGGGTCTTTCTACAAGTAGACTGATAGCCGAAAATAAAGCCAAAATAGTGTCTTTTGCTATTGCTTTTGCTACTCAGCTAAAGAAACAGAAAGAGAGGGATAGGCTCCATGTTCCCTGCCAGGTACTTAAGTGGAAAACCGTCTGCACTATTTCAATGTAAGTGCAATGTCCCTGGTTAAGATCTTGCAGCGCACTCCACTTGAAAGACCCAGCAATTCATGAATACAGACTGATTTTTGTTAAGCTGGGTACAGTGAGTTAGTTCTTGAGCTTGGAATGCTTACAAAAAAGAAACAAACACACTGTCAGGAAGTCAGGGATCCTTTAAGGGTGAAAAAGAATAGAACATCTTTCTCATTTGCTGCAGGGCACAAGCAACCTTACATGCCGTTTTCCCTACAGTCTGTGATCAAGAGTTTTAGGAGATCTGAATTCATGACAAAATTAAAAAAGCAAAAAGTTCAGAACATTCAATCTGCTCAGTAATTCACTTTGTGATGTTCTTCTGTGCTTTAATCAATGCTGAAACTTGACTCACAATACCAAGAAGGGCATGGGTTATGTCTTCTTTACAGGAACGAGGCCTTTTTGTTGAATTCTCATTTATAACTTGTTCTCCTATTATAATATTTTATTAAAGAAATTAGCATTCACAGAAAACATCCCTTTCATAAGATCTTTAAAGTAATAATAACACCAAAGTAACAGCTTTGCAAACCAGAACCTGAGTCTCCCTACCTTTTAGCAAGACATTTTTTTTTTATTTTGCTGGTAAGGTGCAAATTCATGTCAGCATGAATTCATGTAAGCATTTGTATATCAAAAGCTGTGGTTGGATCACATCAGTATGTCATAATTTGGAGAACAGGAAAAAGGAATATTTTTTAAAGTAGTTTGATTAAATATAGTGAAACCAAGCTTGAGCCACACGAGAGTAATTTCAACAGAGTAGTTCTACCACAGTGAACTGAGGAGGATTAAGCTTGACAAATCCTTTCATTTGAAGGCTTTATATGCATGTGTTCTTCTTAGGCATTGGTTAAAGCAAGATGGCAACAGTCAATTTGAAGCAACAATGAACAATTGTCACCTTAGACACCCATGAAGGCTTAATTTTGCTTCCTGAAGAATCTCCCACAAAGCATCGAAATCCATCTTTACTCCTTCCAGTTAATGCAGTAGTCTATTAAACACACAGTTTAGCACCAAGGTTACTCGAAGACACCATTAAAGTCAGTCTTGAATAATGTATTTATATTTGCTTTTGGGGATGAGGATGGTAGTGGGCTGTATGCAAACTTGTAAAATAAAACTTAGAGTGTCGGAAAGAACTTCATTTCACATATGACCTTTTACAGTAATTGGATCTGAATTATAATCAGTCACCTGAATCCTGAAATAGATAAAATAGTTTTTTAATGTTAAAAAGTTTTAGCCCTTCGTTGATTATCTATCAGTGCTTACAGTCCTGTGAAAATAAGATAAATGAGAAATTTGGTCTCTAATTAGACTTCACTAGATTTACAGCTTTTAATTTATACGCCAATGCAGCTCAGGCCAGCACTAACGCAGATAGAGATGGAGCCACAGTTTTCAATTGATTTAACAATTTAATTGCAGCATTAACATCCATTAACATTTAACTAACCTTTTAAACTAACCTCAGGCACAACCTTAAAGACTAAATGAAGTAAAATTGCATATAAAAAGGTACTAACATACAGCTGTAAGAAGCCAAAGTGAATCTTGAGGGAGATTTAGCACTGCTTCCTCACATCAGCAGGAGGGAGTCTGTTTTCCTTCTTGCAAAATTCAGTAGGAAAGCATGCTGTAATTTATAGGAAAGGGAAATAGGCACATTTGACGATTATTAACTCTTATTTATATCTTCTTGTCTATAGTGATATCTAAAAGATGCAATATCTCTTCAACGGTGAAGCGCTGATGGTCGAACACTAAAGAATATAAAGGATGGGGTCTGGAAAAGGGGACCACATCATAACTGAATGTAAATTGGATAGGAAGCTGAACTATATTTTAACTTTTCTATTGTACTCATGAAACATGGAGAATACATACATTACATCCAGTTAGCAGAAGCAGCCCTGTAGTTTTGCTTGTTTTAATCTGAGGTTGGGTTACTTGGATCAGTACTTCCTTTACATTATTTTTATCCTTTTAATGCCTTTTGTCAATTGAATGGAAAGATTATTAATTAAATTATTGATTATATTTTAAATTTGCAGGGAAACTCTGGTTCTAATTGTAAGATCAGTTTTAAGATAAGAAAAGTGAAGTAAACTTTAAGATATCCTCTGGCTTCAAAAACACATATTAGGCCCAGCGAGGTGGCTCACGCCTGTAATCCCAGCATTTTAGGATGCCGAGGCAGGTGGATCACCTGAGATTGGGAGTTTAAGAGCAGCCTGACCTACATGGAGAAACCGCATCTCTACTAAAAATACAAAATTAGCCAGGTGTGGTGGCGCATGCCTGTAATCCCAGCTATTCGGTAGGCTGACACAGGAGAAACACTCAAACCCAGGAGGCGAATGTTGTGGTGAGCTGAGATTGCCCCATTGTACTCCAGCCTGGGCAACAAGAGTGAAACTCTGTCTCAAATATATATTTTCTATAATATAATACTTGGAATAACTCAACAGAGTGGCACAGAAGTCCAGCCTCATGGTTATCAGCATTCTGTCCTGTAAGATCGGTGGGCTCCATTTGCTGTGGGCTGTCTCCCTGGGACTATTCCCGTCAACATCATGGACTGAGATATCTGGGGAAGCAGTAAGGCCTTCCAGCCTGCAGAGCCACACCACTCCCAGGCTTGATATATCATGCATGTAGCAGTTCAATGATCCGGATATTAAAAGCCCATAATTGTAAGCACTGACACAGTATATTGTCACTCTTTGCTATTGTTCATGCTTCCTGGCACTTCAGTTTCAATTTATGATGCAGAGCTCTGAGAATATCTTATATTAACACTGTGTTCCTGTAGGAAAGGTGGGAGTCTTTTAGACATGCCTCCCTTAGAAATTTTCCTGTAGCACCCCTCAATAAAGGCCTATAACTAACCTTAGTAAACAGCAAGAAAAACTTATCTGAAAAACCACTAGAGTGATAACATTATAATCTGCCTTTTCTGTTTACCTTTGGTTTTGTAATGTTTTGTTTACAAATATCACTGAATTGTATAATTTATCTTATTATAGATAGGTGTTATAGTAATGCCTATCTATTATACAATTCAGTGATATTTGTAAATAAAACATTACAAATATCTATTATAATAATAGGTATTTGAATAATACCTATCTATAATAAGGTATATTATCATAATATATCTAATAATAAGGAATATTATAATATAGATAAGTGTTATTAATAGATATTAATAATACATATTAATAAGTATTAGTTATTCACAATGTTATTAGTAATACCCAATAATATCTATCTATAATAAGGTATATTATAGTAACATATGATAATAAGGTAGATTATAATATAGATAGGTATTATTAATAACTATTAATACCTGTAATAATAGGTATTATTGTAATATACCTATCTATAATGAGATACCTATAATATGTTATTACATATTCCAGTTCAGTACAGGAGAGGGAAGCTCTGAAATCAGACTATGAGTCTGTATCCTGCCTTCCTACTTGCTAGTTTTATGTTCAAAGCAAGTTCTTAAAACTCTCTGTCTCCAATTCTCTTCCTTAAAAAATTGGAAGTAATTAAAATAGCTTATTTTCCACAGGCTGGTTGTGGATAGTAAATGACAAGTACCTAACACAGTATGCATTCACTACGGTGACTAGCAGAGGGTTTTTATTAAATAAGTGTTGGAAAAAGAGAAAGAGAGACACAGAGTAAGAGATAGAGAGAGGGACAGAAACGAGATTCCAAGAAACCTGCAAATGTGAGAATTGTATGTCAAACACTATCCATATAGATACTGGTGTATGGTACTAAATGGAATCAAAAAGTTAAGAAAACTACTAACGTTTTGAGTGAGTTACACTAAGAACAAATGATCTACCACTTTGTATTAAAAGATACTTTAATAAAATATAAAACCATAATGTTTTTAAGATATTACATAGGAGAAAAATAAATCTTCAGGTTAAGTTCTTAGATTTGATGCTAAAACATGAACCATAAGCAGGAAACATTGATAAAACAGACCTCATCAACATTTAAAACTTTAACTCCATGAAAGACTCTATGGTAAAAGGATAAAAAGACAAGCTAGAGACTGAGAGAAAATATTTAAAAATCACATATTCAACAAAAGATTAGTAGTTAGAATACATAAAGGAATCTCAGAAGTGAATAATCTGAAACTAAACAATCAAATTAGAAAATGGGCAAAAGACCAAGATATTTCACTGAAGAGGATATGCAGATGGCAAATAAGCACATAAAAAGGTATTTAATATCATTACTCAGTAGGAAAATGCAAATTAAAACCACAATAAGATATCACTACACACCTTACAGAGTGGCTAAAATAAAAAACAGTGAAAGGCCAAATGCTGATGAGGATTCAGAGAAACTGGATTATTCATACACTGCTGGTGGGAATGTGAAGTACTATAACCAAAGATTGTTAACTTCTTTTTCTTTTCTTTTCTTTCTTTTTTTGAGATGGGGTCTTACACTGTTGCCCAGGCTGGAGTGCAGTGATGTGATCTCAACTCACTGCAACCTCTGCCTCCCAAGTTCAAGGGATTCTCCTTCTTCCTGAGTAGCTGGGAGTACAGGCATCCACCATCGTGGCTGGCTAATTTTTTGTATTTTTAGTAGAGACAGGGTTTCATTATATTGGCCAGGCTGATCTCAAACTCCTGACCTCATGATCCACCTGCCTTGGCCTCCCAAAGTTCTAGAGTTACAGTCATGAGCCACAGCACCCAGTTGGTAGTTTCTTTCAAAAGGAAGTATTTAATTAGTGTATGACCCAGCAATCGTACTCTTGGATATTTATCCTAGCTAATTAATTTGTAGCTTCATATTAAAAATATGAGTGTTCACAACTGCTATGTAATAACCCCTAACTGAAAACGTAGGTAAATGGTTAAAAGCTATAGCTCATCCAATCTGTGGAATACAACTTAGCAATAGAAAAGAACACAAAACTGATGCACGAAGCAACTTGGATGAATCCCAAGGCAATTATGGTAAGTGGAAAATGTCAATCCCAAAGGGTTGCATACTGTATAACTTACTTTACATAATATTCTCAAAATGATAAAATTATACAAATGGAACAGAGATTAGTAGTTCTCAGAGGTTAGGGACTGGGGTTGCAGTTACAAAAAGGCAGCATGAAGGATCAAGGAAATGTTGGAACCTGTCCTAATCTTGATTGTGATGGTGTTATACAGAAATACGTGATAAAATCACGTAGAACTGAGTATAAAACACACACAAACACACAGGCACCTGCACAGGAGTACATGTAAAACTGGTGAAATCTAAATGAGATTAATGATTATCCAAATGTCCAATTCTTCATTATTGTATTGTACTATAGCATAGTATTCTATTAGAACTGCAATGTGTTACCATCAGAGAAAACTGGGTGGAGAAGAGTACATGAGGTCTCTCCATATTGCTTCTTGCCATTGTGTGTGAATCTACAACTATTTCAAAATAAAATGTTTAATTTTTAAAAAGAGATCAGATTGTAAATATTTGACACCCAAAAAGAAGCTTGAACCTTGGGCATTTATGGGTCAGAAGTGGGCTAAGAAGGCTGTCCAGTCTCCAGGGAGAGCAAGAACCTCAACATCTATTTCAAACGTGGTCAATGAGAATAAAGAAAAGAAAAGGAATCCCAGAGTGGGAGGCCAAGGTCCACAGAACACCACAGAAAACAGAAACAGCATCAACGAGTGATATTAGCACCCAACGAAGGCACTCAAAGATACCTTCCCAGAAGAATTTCAATCTTGGTTGTGTCACCATCCTTCCCCTTTGCTAACCTAGCGATTTATTGTGGTTGTACTGTACTTTTATGACATTGGATGTTGGTGCCAGGGAAAGATATGTCTTTTTAGTTCATGTCTGAATGGAGAAAAACACATTTCAGCTTACAAGACTACCATGGGTCACCCTCCTCCCCCATGAAAAGGCTGTGACAAACCAACAAGAGATCCTGGATCATGGATAGGGTTTTGGATTGTCTTCCTTGACAGTGGAAGGAATAGATTGCCTATCATGTAGCTAAATTTTGGTGACCAGAAAGACAGTCAGGGTAGTCCCTAGGGCCCCATCTGTTTTACAGTAGGGTTGCATTTGTCTGTCTCTTTGAAATTGATAACAACCATTTGCACTGTTTCATTTCCTGACATAAAATGGAAGGAAAAGTGACACTTGTGGAAGCCTTTAAACGGCAGCATCCAACTCACCATACTTTCTTTTGTTTTGCTATTTCAACCTACACACTTCCAAATGCTATAGGCTACACCAAGCCTCCATTCAGGAGTGAGAATGATACGACATATGCACATGGCCAACCTTCAGTGGATTTGTATAATGAGTGATAAATAAACATTTCTTGTTTAAAATGCTAAGAGTTGGGAGTGCTTGTTACTATGGCATTAACTAGCCCATTCTGACTGATGTCGCTTTCTTGAATTTCACATAGTACCTCAGTTAAAAAAAAAATATTCTAATGGATAGCTATTGTGATGGTTAATTTTGAGTGTCAAGTTCATTGGACTGAAGAATGCAAAGTTTTGTATCTGGGTGCGTCTGTGAGGATGTTGCCAAAGGACATTAACATTTTAGTCAGTGGACTGGGAGAGGCAGATCCACCCTCAGTCTAGGTGGGCACCATCTAATCAGGACTACCAGTGCAGCTAGAATAAAGCAGGGAGAAGAAAGCGGAAGAACTTGACTTGCTGAGTCTTCTGGGCTTCATCTTTCTCCTGTGCTGGATGCTTCATGCCCTCAAATATCAGACTCCAAATTCTTCAGCTTTTTGACTCTTGGACTTACACCAGTGGTTTGCCAGGGATCTTGGACCTTTGGCCACAGACTGAAGACTGCACTGTCAGCTTCCCTACTTTTGGGATTTGGGAACTGGACTGATCTACCACTGGCTTCCTTGCTCCTCAACTTGCAGACAGCCTATCATGGGGACTTTACCTTGTGATCATGTGAGTCAATCCTCCTTAATAAGCTACCTTTCATATATATATATATCCTATTAATTCTGTTTCTCTAGAGAATCCTGGCTAATAGAGCTATCTTTCTTTTCTGCCAAGAGTATTTCTATCCTTACTTTATTTAGGAAATCCCCATTGCAAGATCTGCATAAAAGAGAACATGCCTCTCTCTAAAAGAACCTGAAAAGGCTAAATGCTTACTTTGCCAACTTTTCTCTCAGAGCCTCGACTTGACAAATGAAATGGATGTGCCCAATATTCTGGATCCAGAGCTAGTAATTCAGGGACTGGGGAAAACTTACTGTGGTGGTGGCGATTATGGTGGTGGCAAAAATCCAGTTTTCTGGGTGGGACCAACATTTGTAATGAGGCTGGTAACTGACTGCAGTGTGGAGTTGCCATGTCCTCCTCCACTCAGCGGAGACAGCGTCAGCATCCTTACCACCTTCATTTCAAGGCTTGACAGAAGCTGTGCTCCTCACTGTTGTCCAGACTCTCTTTTTCTCAGTTTCCTAAGCTGGATTCTACAGACTTCTCAGAAATTCTGTGAATTACTCAACATTCTGTCAAGGAATCCCTCCAATGTTTAAAACAGCCACTGATGGTATCTATTGCCTGCAATTAAGAGCTCTGACTGATACAGACTAATGCAGGCCTCATTTCCTGACATTAATAACACCGAGACAGTATGAATGATGCAAAACCCTCTTTAAATTCTGCATATTTCATTCCAAGCTGAACTACTCAAATGTAATTGTTTGACAAGAGAAAATTAGAAATCATCTCAAGAGAACACCGAATGGCCATATGTCACAAATGTTCAAAACTCTCTCTTTTTTTTAAACTGGAGAAATTGCTTAAGGATAACTTTTCATTTGGCTTTAGGTAGGCTTGCCGAGTCTTGTAAACATATCCTAGGGGCCAGCTGAAAGGTAGCATTTATGTTTTCAAAGCCACTACTATCTAACACTTGCAGAAAACATTCTTCCTATTTTTTTTTTTTTTTTTTTTTGAGACCAGGAATACCTGACAGGGAAGGGTTTGGACCACCCTAATCAATGTCTCTATGTTTTAGTACGAGGGGCCAGCTTCAGTCGCTGATTCCAGTGGTGTAAAAGCCAAGAATGTTTTTTCCATAAGCTCTTCTAGATGTAAATCACAGTATTTACTGTGACACATACTATGTTCTCCAGATGGTCACAGCTATATCTCCTATCCCACAAGTCCATAAGTACTTCGAGAAGTTTGTCACTCCCCAGTTGAGAAGTAGAATCTGTGACCTCTTTTCTTGTTTTTATCGTTGTTTGTTTGAGACAGGGTTTTGCTCTGTCTCTCAGGTTGGAGTACAATGATGCTATTATGGCCCACTATAGCCTTCATTTTCCAAGCTTAAGTGATCTTTCCATCTCAATCTTTCAAGTAGCTGTGAACACAGGCTCATGCTACCATGCCTAGCTAATTTTTTTTTTTTAAAGAGACAGACTCTTGCTATGTTGCTCAAGCTAGTCCCGAACTCCTAGGCTCAAGGGACCCTCCCACCTTGGCCCCCCAAAGTGCTGGGATTACAGGCCTGAGCCACTGTACTGGCTGATGTCCCCTTCTCTTAAACCTCTTACTGCATTCACTAGTTGAGTGACACTATGTGACTTCTGGGTTTGGGTCATAAAGGCCAAGCACTCTGACTTGCTTTTTTTTTTTTTTTTTGAGACAGAGTCTTGCTCTGTCACCCAGGCTGGAGTGCAGTGGCCAGATCTCAGCTCACTGCAACCTCCGCCTCCCGGGTTCATGCCATTCTCCTGCCTCAGCCTCCTGAGTAGCTGGGACCACAGGCGCCCACCACCTCGCCCAGCTAATTTTTTGTATTTTTAGTAGAGATGGGGTTTCACCGTGTTAGCCAGGATGGTCTCTATCTCCTGACCTCGTGATCCGCCTGTCTCGGCCTCCCAAAGTGCTGGGATTACAGGCTTGAGCCACCGTGCCCGGCTCTGACTTGCTTTTTTAGGGCTTGCTCTTTTAGGTCACAGTTGCCATGTTGTGAGGAATCCCAAGCCCCCCATGGAGAAGCCCACTTGGAAAAGAATCACAGCACTGGTTGAGCCCCCATCTGACCACCAGTATCAACGTGCCAGTCATGTGAGTGATCTGCCTTGAAAGCGAACCCTCCATGCCCTAGTGGGACAGCCCAACACATGCTGGAGGGAGATTAGCCACCACTTTCACCCCAAGCCTTGCTCAACTTGCATATTTGTGAGAAAAAATGCTTTTTCAAGCCACTAACTTTTGGGGAGGCTTGTTATACAGCAAAAGATAAATGATACCGTAAAGTATAGATTGACCTGTATGATGCAAGTCAAAAAGGAAAAGGACTGCCATTCATTGTACTACCATCTAGACATTAGAAAAGTCACCATATTTTGATGGTAAAAAGTTAAGATCAAAAAATGGCTTTGAGTTGACAGGACACAATTCTGTGAGCTGAAAAGCACCTTGAGTGTGTGAGGACTGACCTGCCAACCAGATGAGGGACTTGTGCTCAAGAGTCAGGTCATTGAAAGTGAAGCCCTGAGCAACTCCTGAGATGCTCTCAAATTGTCTGCAAAGACCCAGCTCTTCTCAACTGTCAGCCTGACCATCTATTGTGTTTCTCAGGCATGAACACTATTTTATCTGACCCTTTATTCACAAAGAAGTAAACTTACCTTAGCATACCCAGCATGGCCATAGGGAACATGTCATGCTTACTGTCGCATGATCAGAACCTTGAGTTGCTGGGTCCCTTTCTCCTACTGTCCCCCAAGTTACATGACTTTGAGTAAAAACACATAGGGTTGTCCTCTTAGACAACTCAAAAGGAAAAATGAAAGAATTCTATTTACTTAAAACCATAGATATATACACATTTATATGTGTGTGTATACTATATATGTATAAAACTTTTGAAATTCAAAATAAAATCTTTTATCTTTGATTCCAAAAGAAAATACAGTTGTAAAGAGGAAGAAAATAAAATTAATTAACACACTTTCCTTTAGAAACTTTACATTTTCTCTGACAAGGGTTTCTCTGAGGGAGAGGGGTTGTATAGTATTGAAGTTTAATAGGAGAAGCCATAAAACCACTCACTAATGAAAAAATAAAGATGATGACCAAGAGAAGAACTTGGAATAATTAGTAATACTGAATTGTACCATCTTTTCATCTCTTGCTGTCATTTATGTATTAATTCCACCAATATTAAGAAGTGTTTGCTATGTGCCAGGCACCTTACTGGGTAAAATTTATGTTTTGATGTTAGGAGACCTTAGATATAATGGATATCTGTTAACTCGTACTGCTCTGTGTTGAATTTGCAGTGAATGTAGATATTAAAACTAGGTCTTCTGTCTCACAGCTTTAGAGTTTATTTAGCCACAATGTCTTTACTTTAAAAGTCTACTGTTAGGGGCAGAGCAAGATGGCCAAATAGGAACAGCTCCAGTCTCCAACTCCCAGTGCGAGCAAAACAGAAGACCGGTGATTTCTGCATTTTCAACTGAGGTACTGGGTTCATCTCACTAGGGAATGCCAGACAATCGGTGCTGGTCAGCTGCTGCAGCCCGACCAGCAAGAGCTGAAGCAGGGCAAGGCATCGCCTCACCTGGGAACCGCAAGGGGGAAGGGAATCCCTTTTCCTAGCCAGCGGAACTGAGACACACAACACCTGGAAAATCAGGTAACTCCCACCCCAATACTGCGCTTTAAGCAAATGGGCACACCAGGAGATTATATCCCACACCTAGCCGGGAGGGTCCCACACCCACAGAGCCTCCCTCATTGCTAGCACAGCAGTCTGCGATCTAACCGCAAGGCAGCAGCGAGGCTGGGGGAGGGGTGCCCGCCATTGCTGAGGCTTAATTAGGTAAACAAAGCTGCTGGGAAGCTCGAACTGGGTGGAGCTCACAGCAGCTCAAGGAAGCCTGCCTGTCTCTGTAGACTCCACCTCTGGGGACAGGGCACAGATAAACAACAACAACAACAACAACAAAAAGCAGCAGAAACCTCTGCAGACGCAAACGACACTGTCTGATAGCTTTGAAGAGAGCAGTGGATCTCCCAACATGGAGGCTGAGATCTGAGAAGGGACAGACTGCCTGCTCAAGTGGGTCCC
>NW_012112253.1:4776178-4793438 GCF_000951035.1 Colobus angolensis palliatus
CTTAGCAAACTATCACAAGAACAGAAAACCAAACACCGCATGTTCTCACTCATAGGTGGGAACTGAACAATGAGATCACTTGGACTCAGGAAGGGGAACATCACACACCGGGGCCTATCATGGGGAAGGGGGAGGGTGGAGGGATTGCATTGGGAGTTATACCTGATGTAAATGACAAGTTGATGGATGCTGACGAGTTGATGGGTATAGCACACCAACATGGCACAAGTATACATATGTAACAAACCTGCACGTTATGCACATGTACCCTAGAACTGAAAGTATAATAATAAAAAATAAAATAAAATAAAAGTCTACTGTTAAAATCAGTAGTTCCAAATGCAACTTATCCACTGAGCAAATCATGTATATTCTTTCTTAAAACTTGGAGACAAAAATCTGGTGATCTATCCACCTAGGTACCTTCTCATGGAACACAGGACTATAAGACTAGTGAAGAAGGCTCTTGCTAAGAAGAAAGTCAAAACTGAAGTGATATCAATTAATTTCTGCTCAGAATGCAGGTTATGCCCGAGAAGCAGAAGGGCAAAGTATTCCAGGCTGCATCTGGGAATGGGGCCAGTTGGCTGAGATTAGAGTTCCAGTGGGCTGAAGGTCCAAAATGAATCAGAGGTCTGGATTCAGGAGGCAAGCAAGATGAGAGGAGGGCCTGTGGCCTTATACCAGAGGGAGAGATCACTGTTAAAGTCAAGGAGTTTGAGGCCAAGAAATGTCCACCTCTTCCTTAGAATATTTATTCTCTGTGTTGGTTGTGGAAGACCCTGGATCTTCAAAAGCAGATAGAGTCTGTTACAACTAGGAGACAACCAGAAATCCACAAATGGCCCAGGGCTGCTTAAAGCTGAGGTCAACCACCACTTAATATACTTAAAATAATTACAGAAAATAAGCAAAGGATTGTTGAATCTGGCATTTTCATTAAGTATTTTTAAAATAAAGTATTGATTAATCTTCAATGTAACCCTATGAAGTAGGCATTAATATTCCTGTTTTCCTTAGGAGAAATGAAGGTTTGGGGAGGCCAACCAGCTTACTGAAGATTACAAAACAAGTTCCCAGTGAGTGCCACAATTCAAGCCAATCCTTTCCGTGTTCTGAAATCCATTCTCTTAACCACTGAGCTGTATTAGTATTTAGGAATTAATAGATTTGTAATAAAACAACATTGTGCTAAACTAGGTAACCAAATAATCAGTGCTCAAAGACTTACTTCTTTTTCTCCCCTATGGCTAATAAGGAATTTCCTTTTATTTTTAAAACTGTCAACCAAGAGTTCAGTCTGTTTACACTATTGTTATTTTATAGAAAATAAAGAAGTCCTGATGAAAATCTTATTGACAAAATATTGCTGTCAGAAAGCACTCAAAAGCCAGTGTCAATCAGGCTAGAAATCCAGAATGTGTTGAATATGAATCCACAGTACCTGCTATCCGGTATCCTATCTTTTCAGGCTAGGTCAGAACATTTTAGCCATCCATGCATACTTCAGCAGTTTAGACCTAGAGATGCAGAGACCCAGGAAGTAGATGATCTACCAAGAAGGTGAGTGGCTTTGGTGGACATTGGTCATGTTAATGAAAATTTGGTACATATTAAACATTTATTTTAAAGTACACATGCTGAAAATTCACTATAATAGTCTGTTTTCACACTACTGATAAAGACATATGCAACTGGGACAAAAAAAAAAAAAAAAGGTTTAATGGACTCATAGTTCCACGTGGCTGGGGAGGCCTCCTAATCATGGTGGAAGGTGAAAGGCACTTCTTACGTGGCAGCAGCAAGAGACAATGAGAGAGAAGCTAAAGTAGAATCCACTTATAAACCCATCAGATCTCATGATACTTATACACTACTATGAGAACAGTATGGGGGGAACCCCCTCCATGATTCAGTTATCTCCTACCCGGTCCCTCCCACAACACATGGGAATTATGGGAGCTGCAATTCAAGATGAGATTTGGGTGGGACACTTAGTCAACCATATCATTCACTTTTATGAGATGCTCCCAAAGGGTTTTTGTGAACTTCACATTATTTTTCTACTAAATAATTACGTCTAATACAAAAAGAAGAACCTTGGGTGTTAAGAAGAGAGAACATTCAAAAAAAGATTAGTTTTTAAAACCATTTTGGGCTGGTCACGGTGGCTCACATAACATGCTGGTAATCCCAGCCCTTTGGGAGGCTGAGGCAGGTGGATCACGAGGTCAGGAGTTCCAAGACCAGCCTGACCAATACGGTGAAACCCCATCTCTATTAAAAATACAAAAATTAGCCGGGCGTGGTGGCATGTGTTTGTAGTCCCAGCTACTCAGGAGGCCAAAGCAGGAGAATCACTTCAACCCAGGAGGTGGAGGTTGCAGAGAGTCGAGGTTGCACCACTGCATTCACTGCAGCCTAGCTGACAAAGCAAGACTCTGTCTCAAACAAACAAACAAACAAAAAACAAACAGATCATCCTATGACTGTTATGACTGCTAGTGAACAAAGAAAAGTCAAGACCAAAGGTTTCTTTATCCTTATATCCTTGGAGCCCAGCACAGTGTATATGGTACACAGTAGGAGTTTGACTGATGGCTACTAAATGAACCAGTAATTCTATGGGGTCCAAATGGTTCCAGTTCTTCCCTTTAATTCTGGACACCTTATGAAAGTACCTCATCTAAGCAACTTGGTTAGCTGTTTCTATTTAACTATCTAAACTGGACATATGCATTTACAGAAATGAATAGAAAAATAGCTAATTCTGACACAGCCCTGATGTTCTTGGGAGACTGCTCTTCTGAACACTAGTTATTGTTTCTGCTACCATCGGGTTCCCAGACAGGGTAGATGTGCTGGAATCTGAATGACCACAGTGTGGAAAGACATTCCCACTTAGCATGGTTCACCACGTCCTTGCCTTTCCCTGCCAGCTGAGCTGGTGATGAGATGCCTCCTGACAAGCTCAGGCGAAGAGAAGAAACTCACTTTGGGAAGCAGCAAGGTAGTACTTCCCCTCTGGAGAGTCTCCCTCGCTCCTTTTTCCCTCACTCTTAATCAGTGCCACATGGACAAAATACAACTTTTATTTCCCTTCCCCACCAAGGACACCAAGGGAAAATAGTACAATTACATGACGGCATAGAAATTTTAGCTTTATTTGCTCTTGACAGGTTGATAAACTTAAAACCCGCATCCCAAAGGCATACTGCAGGATCTGAAGCTTATAGTTTGGGTTTGAAAGTGCTGTTTTGCTGTGTTTTGCCTCTTCATCTCAACAGAGAGGACACTTATTTGTCTGCCCCTACCATTTATTTGGCTATTGTTTAACTCTTTTTGCTTCTCATTTGTTGAAGGCAAGGACTCTTAACACATTTTCAAAATATACTACTAAGACTTACCCTTCTGCTTGATCTTAATAAAGATACAAATGAACAATGCCTTTGAAAAATAATAAAAACTTAAAGGCAAAAGGAATCTGACAAATACATATTTGAGTATACTATGACAGTGCCTCTGATATATAAAATTTGTCAGAAAAAAGAAACACTAAGATTTCGTTAAGACTTAGGAAGCAAACTATTTTATAAATAGCTAATAAAATGGGTTTGTTAAGCCTTACTAGTTAATTTTTAGTGTTGTTTTTGTTGTTGTTTTTGAGACGGAGTCTCCCTCTGTCCCCAAGGCTGGAGTGCGGGGGCCTGATCTCGGCTCACTGCAAGTTCCGCCTCCCGGGTTCACGCCATTCTCCTGCCTCAGCCTCCCGAGTAGCTGGGACTACAGGTGCCTGCCACCAGGCCCGGCTAATTTTTTGTATTTTTTAGTAGAGTCGGGGTTTCACCGTGTTAGCCAGGATAGTCTCGATCTCCTGACCTCGTGATCCACCCGTCTCGGCTTCCCAAAGTGCCGGGATTACAGGAGTGAGCCACCGGGCCCGGCCCTTACTAGTTAATTTTAAACCTTAAAAAATAACTAGCAAAATATTTTTAAAAGCTGAAGGTATCCTCTGCCGGTGAGCGTCTGGAAAAGGGACACTTGTAGGAATAAAAATTGATACAAGTTGTTTCTTTTTTCTTTTCTTTTCTTTTTTTTTGACAGAGTCTCGCTCTGTCACCAGGCTGGAGTGCAGTGGCGCGATCTTGGCTCACTGCAACCTCCAACTTCCGGGTTCAAGTGATTCTTCCGCCTCAGCCTCCCAAGTGACTGGGACTACAGGTGCAGGCCACCACACCCAGCTAATTTTTGTGTTTTTAGTAGAGACGAGGTTTCACCATGTTGGCCAGGATGGTCTCCATCTCTTGACCTCGTGATCCACCCAGCTTGGCCTCCCAAAGTGCTGGGATTACAGGCATGAGCCACCACCCCCAGCCAATATAAGATTTGTGAAAAGCCATTTGTCAATATCAATAATACGTCCTGAAAATGTTCATACCAACTTAGTTCACTCATTAGGATCTTGACTAAGGGATTAATATTAAATGCAGAAAAAAGGTGTTATGGGAAAAAGACTGATTTCTGTGCTATAAAAAAATTGTGAGCTTTGAAAACATAGGCAATCTGTAATCAGAGGGCTAAGTACATGATGGCACAGGAACGACATGATTTATAATAACATCATAAAAGCTTTTGATGTGTTTTGAGTTAAATAAACTATAACGGATTGTACAAACCATGCATGAGACTGAGAGAATAAGAGACAGAGAGGGAGGGAGGGGCATCCTGTGATACGTTTGTGTTCCTAGTGGTTTGTGTCTAGTTCCTTACTTTTACTTTTTTGCTTTCACCAAGAAACATTTCATATAAGTATACATCAGCACAGATAGGTAGAATTTCTCTAGAGCTATTAAAACTATCAGGATATAAGGAGAAAAGTAACGGTCTTCAGAACATAATTCATCATCCAGAATACTGTCTTTCTATAGAACAAAAAACATAGGACAAGATGTATATCACAGTTCTTTCTGTGAATGTTTAAGTTGAAATAAGAAAACTAACAACAGAAAACAAAACAACAACAAAACCAAACCCACTTTCTACCTTCTCTTCTGCCCTAGCTTTGGATTTCATCAAGGGTCTACTTCATTTTTCAAGGAGAGTGCTCTAATCAGGGCCAAGGGGTGGAGAGTATAAAATTGTTGGTTATTTACCAGAAGTGAACACTGAAAACACATTTGTGTCCTGAGACATTATGGGGCCTTTCAGACAGCCTCTGAGGCAGCTATCCATAAATCTCTGCTTCTGTCATGTTTAACTAAAGCCCAATACCCACTCAACAAGAAATCCATCAATGTTATAAAGGAAACAACGATAAAACACTCTCCTTTGTGTCAGGAAAAACCACTATTTCCACACATGCACAAAATCATTCTCGAATTTTTCTGCTTCTCTCTTTCTTTTATCTCTTTTTGTTCTTCCTCTTCTCTCTCTCTCTCTCTCTCTCTCCCCCTCTCTCTCTCTGGCAAGTTTCCAGGAGGGCACAAAGAAGCGGTAATAAAAATGTGAGAAAGCAAATTATCTTACCAACTCACAACTCCAGCTCGTGATAATGCATGAGGCACCCCAAGTCTGTGTTCATTCTGACATTTTATGTGGAGAACAGAGTCCCATGGCTAAAGTCCTTTGCCTTCCAGCTGCACATTGCTATTATATCTGGAGTGGCATTTCACTCATAGTCATAACCATCTGTTACTCCTCTATGATCTTGCTCAGTCTTCCTTTTAATTCTCTTGCTTACATCTTTGGAAAAAAATAGCTAGCAACTAGGGAGAGCCGTGATGATGATATAAACCTGTGTTTCTTTGTCCTCTTTTGTGTCTTACAATCATTTCAGTGGATGTGCATCAGAAAATGGTGTAATATTTGGAAAATGATGTTAACCTGCTGATAACATTGGAATTAAGCTTTTAACGTGCACCTTGGCACAAGGGTTGATCACATCTCAGACATTTTTGGAAGGAAATCTAGGATATGTAAGACGTAGTGTTATGAAATATCTTATCTCAAGTGACATCCTCAATCCATTGGCTCTGAAGTTGTTCTGTGCCCTGACATGAGGATACTCTATTGGACCAGCCCCAAATCTCCCTTATCAATGGCCTTTTCTGCCCTAAGAAGACCCTATACAGGGCAGAAGGGAGGTCCTGGACAAGCACAAGCCCTCATTGAATTCTACCACTGAGGCCATACATTAAGGGGGCAGCATACTCCACTCCTTATCAAATGTAATGCTAGATTTTATCATTTAAAGCCTTATATTCGTTCCTAAAAAGTGAATATTTAGACAAGTATTTTTTAACAGTTCTTGAACAATGTTTTTGCTTTTAATTAAAGTGACATAAATTCATGTCCTGATTCCATATTATTGATCCTATTTTCAACATAGTATTGAAAACTAAATTACATGATATAAATAAGTCTAACTAATAGTGCATTCAAATTTTTTCTGTTTGTTTTTGAGATGGGACCTCACTCTATCACCCAGGCTGGAGTGCAGTGATGCAATCTTAGCTTACTGCAGCCTCTGCCTCCTGGGCTAAAAAGACCCTCCCACCTCAGCTTCCCATGTAGCTGGGACTACAGGCATGGGGCACCATGGCTGGCTAATTTTGTATTTTTTCTTTTTATAGAGATGGGGTTTTGCCAGGTCACCCAGGCTGGTCTCAAACTCCTGGGCTCAAGTGATCCCACCCCCCTCAGCCTCCTTAAATGCTGGAATTACAGGCATGGGCCACCATGTCAAGCCTCAAAAGATTTTAATTGTAATTCCTCTCTCAATTATTATTAATGTTATTGTTATTTTATTATTTTATAAATATTACACACTTTTAAAACTTTAGATATTATAAACTCTTTTCAGAGATATGTTCCCATTTTAGTGTTTTAAGAATTTTATTTTAAAAACAAATATTATGTCATTCTCATTATATTGATTAAAACATTTGAGAGGCTGAGGCAGAAGGATCCAATGTACCCAGGAATTCAAGGCTATGGTCATCTTTGATCACGTCAGGTGCACTCCAGCCTGAGTGACAGAATAAGACCTTATCTCTAAAAAGGAGTAAAAATAAAAAATTTAAAAATAGAAAAAATAACAAAAATTAAACCCCTAAATATGCATTTCAGAAAGCTTTACAACTAGTAACTGGCTGTGTTAGAATTGCCATAAAATGCTTGTTACTTGTTATATCTGGAAATCAAGTGAGTGTGTAATCCTCAAAATGTCTAATTCTTACATTATTCTTACTTGGGTTCAGGGGCTGTATTATCTTTCTCATTGCATCTACTAATTCATTGACAGATCATCTACTTGCTCTACTTTCCTTGGTCAGCAAGTAGAATTGCAAACCAATCAATGTAACAGTGAAGTTATAAATTGTGGGAACCCACGTATGCATGGAAATGTTAACTATTGATAAATATAATTCAAACTCATTTTAATGATAAGAGATACAATTAGAAATTTCCCTTGTTATAGAAGTGGTGTTTTGCACTAAACTCTTCTAATGAGTCAGTAATGATGCTAAGACATTGGCATTTTGGACTTGACTTCCAGTTGTACCCATCTTCATCAACAGTTTCCTCCATGTTCTCAGTTGCAACGTCCATGCTGACCTGCATTGGGTTTACATACAAACAGACCAGACATATATTCTCCATATTTATTGTAAAATAGTTTTCTGCCATTTATTTAAAGCATTAACACTAATATGTGTGAAACCCAAAAGCTCTCAATTTTCATTATAATTTAAATATGCAACATATTTTGGTCTACATCAAGTTTCCACTGCTGCCCAGGGTATCTGGGTATTGGGTTCTCTCAATAGAAAACAAACATTTGGCCACCTTCTTTTCATTTAGGCAAGAGGAAAGCTAGAGATGACAAAAGAAGGTCCTACCCATTATGCCTAGCTGGCAAGGACAGAGAAACATGTGACCTTCCACCAGGGAGTAAATTATAGCTAAGCAAGTCCATTTGAGGAGGTGGTATATTTCGACAAATAGCCTGACATTCCATAGATGAAAATAAACCTGGGAACCTTGGTTGGTTTTCTGATGGGCATCTGAAGCTTCACTGAAGGGCAGTATCTGAGAGCTGGAGGGGCAAGTATGCAACATAATTTGCTTTTGTGCTTCTGTAGTGTTTGGTTTGAGGTCATTAGCATGTCTTTTATCTAATCACCTAGCAAAAAAGTTATTTTTTGCTCGGTGTTTGGATACACCTAGGATACAATGTTGAGGCCTAGTTAAGTAATCTTAGAGAATATTGAATCCCTCAGTAAGTCAGGGTAGGTATTTTTCATTGATATGCGTGTAGTATGTAAACCTCACAAAACCCTTTCTATACAGTGACTGCCCAGAAAGGCAAAGATAAATTTCCCTCCCCATCTTAGCAACAACTGTCACAACAACAACAAAAGTATTTTGAACATAGAAGTAAAGATTAATTGATAATGGTTATTTCTTAGTTTAATGAATAAATTTCCCCTTAAATTCTGAGGAAATATGAAACTTTTTAATTATAATTATTAAATAAAACAAAAGAAAATATATCAAGATACATGACCAAATTATTTATTTAAGCAAGGAGAAAAAAAAAAGGAAAGAAAGAAGGGAGGGAGCAAAGATAGAAGCAGGAAGAAAAAAGTGGGAGAAAGTGAGAGAAGAATGAAGGGATGGAGGTAGTAAGAGGGAGGAAAAGAGAAAGTCCTCCAACTATTCAAAGAGAATACTAATACGAAGTAAATATTCTGCCCTAAACAAGCTTTGCTCTTCTGGAAAAAGTTTCATTATCTGACTATTAATATTGTGGCCAAAATTCTCTATATATGGTCAAAATTCTTAAGCTGCAAATATACCCTTTCAGGTTTAGCTATTTATTTTAATTGAGAAAATTTTGCTTAGCTGAGCAGTACTATGAAATTGATAAATAAATTACCATCAACTATCATTGTTCTAAAACTCCCTACTAGTAATATTTGATGCAGAGTTGACAGTAATTAAATAACAATTTCATCACCAACAGCAATTGAATATATCCAACCGAGTGGATCACTAATGTGGCATACTAAAAATCCTATTCTTATAGTATTACATTGATTGATGGGTAGATGAAAAAGACAATTTTCTTTTAAAGAATCTGTAGATTAAGATGGTCTTTCCTATTGTAAAAAATGTTAAAACATAACCTTTATTTTACAAATAGAAAACTGTTTTCAGTTGACTGAAATTTGACTCATTTGAAGCTAATAGTAACCATCACTCCCAACCCTAAATGGTGTTCATTTGGAAAACTGGCAATATTTGGAAGAGATGCAGCAAAATAAATAGAAACTTCATCAAAAGGTAGACTTGCATATTTTCGCATTTTAATGCATCCTACAATTGAGGGCATGTCTTAGCTTAATTGAGAGCATGGTTCTTTTTAAATTTGTGTGGAAAGTAACTACACATCTTACAACTATAGATGTCTTCTTAGATTTCATAACATACATTGGATTTGATTTTATTTCTAATTTCAAAAAGTCACTTTAAATGTTTGCCCTGGATTGGCTATCATAATATTTAGATAAATTCTAATAACTTGCAATTTTAATAATTTATGAGAATAAAAAACAATCTTTTAACACATTTTCTAACTTCAACATTGTAACATACTCATAATTGAAAAACTAATAAAGCAAAAGGGCAATTTCTCAACTAGATGAAGTAGCCATGTTACTTGGAAATATGTAGCTGATGACGTAACGAATGAACATAATTCTTAGAAAGTGGCTAAAGAAGCCATCCCATAGGTACATAGATTTTTTCTATGTAAGTATATCCATATTAGGATCTCCAGTGAGATATATACATTCTTTCCCTTATATTATATATAATAGTTATATATGCAGTTTATTCCCTTTAAACTATAAATGATTTAAAATATATTACATAAACAAAATAAAATTATATATAATGTAATGTCATATAATATATATTATATTTAGTTTAAAGGAAATATAACAGTGTCTCTGATTTGCATGACTGTTAACAATTTAAAATCATTTACATAGAGATCCAAGACTTTTAGCTTTTATGTCTTGACCCAGGAACTACCAAGAGTCTGACAGACAGAAGTTTCTAAAACAAAAAAATCTAAGTTTTTTCAGAAATATGATAATAGGTTTTTTCATGTGATATGATATATTAAATTATTATACAATTTATGTACTATAAAGATCATTGATTTTAAGTATAAAATTCATTAAATTTTAGTACATTTATATTGTTGGGCAACCACTACTACAAATGAGTTTTAGAACCTTCATATCACTCTGAAAATTTCCTTGGGTCCTGTTTGCAGTCAAACCCTGCTCCACTTCCAGCCACAAGTGACCACTGATTTGCCTTCTGTCTCTACACATTTTCCTTTTCTGGACATTTCATATAACTGGAGTGATACAACTTGTCTTTCACACCTGGTTTCTTTTATCTAACATCATGTATTTAAGCTTTGTTATTTTGAGGGGGCATATATCAGTATTCCATTCCATTTTATTACTGAACTCCATGTAGCATACTTTATTTACTTATTATTCACAAGTTGATGGACATTTAGATTATTTTCTGGTTAGGGCTAGTATAAATAATCCTGCTATGAACATTCATATACTAATCTTTGGGTGGATACGCAGTTTTATATTTTTCTTAAGAAGAAATCTGAGTGGAATTTGTTGGTTTGTTAAGTTTACTTTTAATTTTGTAGTAAACTGTCAAACTATTTTCAACATATTGGCAACATTTTACATTCCCAGCAGTGATGTTTGAGAGTTCCAGTTTCTCCATATTCTCACCAACACCTAGTGTTGTCAGTATACTTAATTATAGCCATTCTAGTAGAGGTATAGTAGTATAGCATTGTAGTTTTAACTTTTATTTGTCTAATGACATGACATTGGGTAGCTTTTCAGAGAAATGATTTGAAAATACTTTCTTTTCTACTTTTTAGCCTGTTTTTGTCGGTTTGTTTACTTTCATCTTCCTAATGGTGTTTTTGAAGACCAAAAGTATTTTTATTCCATGATGTTTATCATATTTTTCTTATACAGATTATGCTTTTGCTGGCATATCTAGAAAATCTTTGCCTAATCTAAGGTAGAAATCCTTCATTCTAAAAGTATTATAGCTTGAAACTTTATATTTGAATCTGTAATCTATTTTGAGTTAAGTTTTGCATGTTATATCAAGTATCAACCAAGATTTAGTTTTTCTTTGGGATTTGTTCATTGTTGTTGTTTTGGTATATGTATAGTCAGCTATCCCAGAACCAGTAGTTGAAAAGATGATATATCCTTTTTCCCAAGGAATAGCCTTAGCAATGATGTCAAAAATAAGTTGAATATTTCAGAATTTATGTTTGTGATCTCATTTTGCTCCATTGATCTGTATGTCTAACTCTTACCAGTATCATGCCATCTTGTTACCGTGGCTTAAGTTTGAAATAGGTTAGTGGAAACCTACAGTTTTATTCTTCTCTTGGAAAATGACTTTGCTTATTCTAGGTTCTTTGAGTTTCCATAAAGTTTTAGATTCATTATGTTGATTTCTCCAAAAAAAAAAAAAAAAAAGCCTGCTAGATTTTGCTAGGATTGTGTTGAATCTGTAGAAAATTTTGGGGAGAATCACCATATTTAAAATATTTTTGAAAAAGATTTGAGATATAATTCACATACCAGATGACATGCCAATGTAAAGTGTACAATTAAATTATTTTTAATATATCCCTTAAACAACACTAGGTTGAACTATGCAGGTCTACTTATAAGTGGATTTTTTTCAATAAATACAATCAGCCCTTCATACCCATGGGTTCCATATCTGCAACCAAGTGTGCAGATGGAAAATGTAGTATTTTAGAAATAAAAAACCTGTGGTTATGGAAGGCCAAATTTTTGTATACTTGGATTCCACAGGGCCAACTGCAGGACTTGAGTATGAACAGATGTTGCTATTTGAGGTGGTTGCTGGAATCAGTCCCTCATGAATACCAAGGAACCACTACACATTCACAGAGGCGTGCAATCCTCACCACAATCTAATTGTAGAACTATTTCATCACTCCAAAGGTGACTCCTTGACTAACAGCAATGTATTAGTTTGTTTTCACACTGCTGATAAAGACCTACCTGAGACTGGGTAATTTACAAAAGAAAGAGGTTCAATAGGACTCACAGTTCCATACGGCTGGGGAAGCCTCACAATCATGGCAGAAGGCAAGGAGGAATAAGCCCCATCTTACATGGATGGCAAGAGGCAAAGAGAGAAGAGAGCTTATGCAGGGACACTCCCATTTTATAAAGCCATCAGACATCATGAGACTCTTTCACTATCATGAGAACAACACAGGAAAGACCTGCCCTCATAATTCAATCACCTCCCACCAGGTTCCTGACATAACACATGGGAATTGTGGGAGTTACAATTCAAGATGAGATTTGGATGGGGACACAGTCAAACCATATCAAGCAGTCACTCCCATTTTTCTCACCTTCCCCAACCTCAGCTGTACATAATCACTAATTGGCTTTCCAGCACTATGAATTTGCCTATTCAGGCCATTTCATATATATGGAATCACAAGATACAATCTCTCTCTTAGAATAATGTTTTCAAGGTTCGTCAATATTATAAAATTTATTAGCACTTCATTTTATTGCCTAATAACATTTCATTGTGCAAATCACCACATTTTATCCACATTTCACCAGTTGACAGAAACTTGGGTTGCTTAAAGTTTTGAGCCATTGTGAATATTTCTGTAAACATTCATGTATAATTTTTGTGTGTGGAAATATCATTTCTTTTCTTGAGCATATACTTAGAAGTGAAATTTCTGGGGCATAATGTAATATTATATTTAATGTTTTGAGGAACTGAAACACTGCTTTAAAAGGGACTATATCAATTTCTGTCCCCACCATCAATGTCTGATGTGTCCACTCTCTCCAGAACTTTGCCAACACTTGTTATAGTCTTTTTGTTTACAGTCATCCTATTGTGTGTGAAGTAGCATCACAGTGTGGTTTTTATTTGCATTTCCCAAATGACTAATAATTTTAAGCATCTTTTTGTGTACTTATTAGCTTTTTGTGTAAATTCATTGCAGAAATATTTATTCAAATCCTTTGTCTATTTTTAATGGAGTTATCTTTTTATTATTAGTTATATGAGTTCTTCATATACTCAAGAAACAAGTCCCTCATCAGATACATGATTTGCAAATATCTTATGCCCTCTGTTGGTTGTCTTTTTACTTTTTTGACTGTATCACTTTCAGCAGAAAAGTTTTTATTTTGATGATGTACATTGGTAAGCTAAATAATGGCGTTTCAAAGAGGAGTGAGTTCTCGTCCATGAAATTCTTGACTATGTTAACTTACAAAGGACTTTGCAGATTTGATTAAGCTAGGGATCTTTAAATAGTAGACTTTTCCAGCATTATCTTAGGGGGTCCAATGTAATCATAAGTTCTTTTAAGAGGGAGGCAGGAGAATCAGAGTTAGAAGAGAAGACGTGACCAACAGAAGCAGACACATGAAAGGAGAAAATACGCTGTGTGCTTAGTTTTGAAGACCGAGGAAAGGACCAAGCACTAAGAAATGTAAGGTCTTGAGAAGCTGGGAAAGTGAGGAATGATTTTTCCTCTGCAGCATAGAAAAGCAATACAGCCCTGACAACACTGATTTTAAAACAGTGAGACTTCTGACCTGCAATACGGTAAAATAATAAATTTGCATTGTCTTATGCCATGAAGTTTGTGAAAGCTTGTTATTGGAGCAATAGGAAACATATTTTGGTGCCACAGGTGGGGTGCTGCTGTGGCAATCTAAAAATGTAAAAAGTGGCTTTGGAATTGGCAATGGGAATATGCCAGAAAAAATATTTAGGATCATAATATCATACCTGGCTTTTAACAGACTCTTAGAAAGATGATAATTCTGCTAGGAGGGAATCGAATGAAACAGGGATATAGTAGAGAAAGCTTAGTATCATCTTGTAAATGCCTAAATTGTTATAAACAGACTATTGGTAGAAATGCAGACATTAAATACACTGCTGGTGAGGAATCAGAAGAAACTGAAGAACATATCATTCAAACTGAAGGAAAAGGAGTCCTTGTCATATGGTAGCAGACAACTTAGGTGAATTTAGTCCTAGCTTATGTGGAAAGCAGAATTTATAAGTGATGAACTTGGATACTTAGTTGAGAAGATTTCCAAAGTGTTGAAAGAAACTAACATAGTTCAATTGCTTTTTCTTTTTTCCCTTGTACTTTTAGTTTTGTAGCAAAGAAATGATTGTTTAACTTAAGTTCACAGAGATTTACTCCCATATTTTCTTTTAAGAGTTTTACAGTATTAACAATTATATTTATGTTTATGAACAATTTTGAATTAGTTTTTGTGTATAGTGTGAAGAAAGTATCCAGCTTCCTTCCTTTGCAAGGGGATATACAGTAATCCTAACCTCAATTTTTGAAATAACACTTCTCTCTTTATTTTGTTGTCTCCGCACTTTTGTCAAAAAGCAAATAACTACAAAAGTAGGAGTGCTAATCCCAGCACTTTGGGAGGCCGAGATGGGCGGATCACGAGGTCAGGAGATCGAGACCATCCTGGCTAACACAGTGAAACCCTGTCTCTACTAAAAAATACAAAAAACTAGCCGGGCGAGGTGGCGGGTGCCTGTAGTCCCAGCTACTCGGGAGGCTGAGGCAGGAGAATGGAGTAAACCTGGGAGGCGGAGCTTGCAGTGAGCTGAGATCTGGCCACTGCCCTCCAGCCTGGGCAACAGAATGAGACTTCAGCTTAAAAAAAAAAAAAAAAAGTAGGAGTGTATTTCTGGAGTGTTACCTTTGTTTTATTTACAATATATCTGCCCTCATTTGCTAGAATCATTCTTCATTGATTACTCTAGATTTGTGATATTTTAAAATTAGAAATTGTGATTCCTCCAACTTGTTTTTATTTCTTCAAGATTGTTTTGGCTACGCTGTGCCCCCTGAACTTCCACTGAATTTTAATATCCACCTGTCAGTTTCTGGAGGAAAATGTATCTAAGATTTTGATAAGTATTGCATTAAATTTGTAGATCAACCTGAGTATTGCCATCTCATCAAAGTATCTAATCCATGAACATGTATGCCTTCTACTTATTTAATTATTCTTAATTACTTTTAAAAAAAATTTACTGTTTAAATTGCAGATAAGTTTTGCATATCTTCTGGTGCCTATTTTAGTCTTCTTGATGCTATTTTAAATGAAATTGGTTCACTACAATTTTGAATTTTCATTGCTAGTGTATAGAAATAAAATTGAATTTTGAATGTTGATCTTGCACCCTACAACCTTGCTGAACTAATTTATTAATTCTACTCTATTTTTTTGTTAATTCTTAATATAATCTACATACATGATTATGTCATGTGCAAGTGAAGATTATTTACTTCTTACTTTCATATTTGGATACCTTAAATTTATTTTTTCTTGCCTCATTGCCTTAGCTAGATCCTCCTGTATAAGTTTGAAAATAAGTGGCTCGAGTGGGCATATTTGTCTTCTTCATGATATTAAGTGTAAAGCTCTTAATCTGTCAACAAAATGTGGTATTGACTGTGGGTTTTTCACAGACGCCAACCTCAAATTGAGGAATATTTCTTCAATTACTTCTTTCTTTGGTGTTTTGTCATTAAGTTTTGGCTTTTGTTAAATGTTTTTTTCTGCATCTATTTAAATGATCATGTTGCTTTTGTCTTTTATTAATATAGTAATTATATAATGATTATATGTTATATAATGATTTTAGATATTAAACCTTCCTTGCATTACTGTGATAAATCCTTCTTTCTCATGGCTGACATCTATTTTTAGATGCCACTGTATTTTGTTCACTAGTATTTTGCTGAGGATGTTGGTGTTTATATTCCTAAGAAATATTGGTCTATAATTTTCTGTTTGTGTGTGATAAAGTCATCTGGTTTGGGTGCCAAAGTAAAACTGTTCTCAGAGAATGAGATGGGAAACACTTCCTCCTCTCTTATTTTTTAGAAGAGTTTGTGAAGAATTGGTATTAATTCTTCAATGTTTTGTAGATTTCATCAGTAAAGCCATATGTGTATGACCTTTTTTTGTGAGAAACTTAAATGATTCACTCTATCTTTTAATTTGCAGTTGAATATCTCTTTAGGTTATGTATTGCTTTTTGAGTAATTAAAGGTACTTTGTGCCTTAGTAGAAATTTTTCTATTAATCTAGTTTATCCTATTTGTTGACATTCAATTTTCAGTATATTTCTAGTCATTTCTTTAAGGTTAGAGAATATGTCACCTCTTTCATTACTGATTTTTCTATTTTGAATCTTCTTTCCGTATTTTTGTAAGTCTAGCTAAGGCTAATGTTGCTAATTTTTTTAAAAAATAACATTTTGATTTTGTTTGTTTCCTTCTTAAATTACATTTTATTTTAATTTTTATTATTACCTTCTGTCTGCTTTGGGCATATTTTTCTAGTGTTAAGATGTTAGGTTTACTGATTAGTGTTTTCATTTTCTATTACTGTTGTAACAAATTAATACAAATTTATGGATTTATTACGAATTTTTTATCTTACAGTTCTGTTGTTTCAAGTCCAGCATATATCTAACTAAGCTCAAATCAAGATGTCAGTGGGGCTGGGTTCTTTTCTGGAGACTCTGGAGGAGAATCTGTTTCCTTGTCTTTTCCAGTTTCTAGAGGCTTCCTGCATTCCCTGGTGCATAAGCCCTTCCCTTGACCTTTAAAACCAAGAATGTAGTATTTTCAATTCTCATTCTGACTCTCCAGTTCTCTCTTCTGATTCTCTCTTCCACGTTTAGAGATCCATATGATTACATTAAATCTATCTGAATAATCCACAATAATCCTCCTAGTTTAAGGTCAGCTCATTAGTAAATCTAATTACATACTTAATTCCCTTTTCTCATGTAAGAGGTAATACACAGGTTCCAGAGATTAGAGATCTTTGGGGAGAAGCCATATTTGCCCACTATTCTTTGAAACATTTCTTCTTGGAAACCCTAAACATGGAAAGGAACAACCGGTACCAGCCATTCAAAAACATGCCAAAATGTAAAGACCATCGAAGTTAGGAAAAAACTGCATCAACTAAAGAGCAAAATAACCAGTTAATATCATAATGGCAGGATCAAGTTCACACATAACAATATTAACCTTAAATGT
>NW_012112253.1:4797432-4830415 GCF_000951035.1 Colobus angolensis palliatus
ATATTTTTCTATAAGCACTGCTTCAGCTACAGTGTGTAAGTTTTGGTATGCTGTGTTCTTCTTTTCCTTCATCTTCTAATAGTTTCTGATTTCTTTGACCCACTGGTATTTTAAGGGCTTGAATTTCCACATATATGTAAATTTCTCGAACTTCCTTTATAATTGATTTCTAATATTATTCCATTGTGGTTAAAAAACATGCTTAATATGAATTTAATCCTTTCTTTTTTTAGGCTAATATTATGACCCAGGTTCTATAGTGAATGTCTCATGTACACTAGCTGTGTACTCTCCTATTGTGGGATGCAATGTCTTAGAGGTGGATGTTATTTCTATGCATTTCTAGTGTTGTTCAGTCTCTTTATTGCCACATTATTCTCCATTATGGTTATTCCTTCCATTACTAATAGTGGAGTATTGAAGTCTGCAACCATTATTTTTGAGTTCCCTAGCTTCTCTTCAATTTTGAGAGTTTTACATTACATATTTGGGAATTCAGTTGTTAATTTATAATTTTTATATATTTCTGATATCTAAAACTTTTCTTCTTTATCTCTAATGATATTTTCTGTCTTCTTCTTCATATCAAGTTCATTTTGTCCAGTATCATTATAGTCATTCCACCTTGTTTATGGTTACTGTTTTCATGATAAATTTCTGCATCCTTTACATTCAACATATTTGTATCTTTCAATTGAATTTGGAACTCCTGAAGAAAGTACACACTTGGGTATTTTTATTTGTTTTAAATAAATTTTAGCAATCTCTACCTTTTGATTTGTTTGTATAAATCATTCATTTTAATGCCATTCTTAATATGGTGTGATTTGTCTGTTATTTTGCTTTTCTAGGTCTACATGCCTCATTTTTTTGTTCTTGTTCATTTATCTCTTCTTTTTGCTTTGTTTTTTCTTAAATAAGTACTTTCTAATGTATCATTTTAATTCATGTAAAACTTTTTTTTTCAAATTTTTAAAGATTTTCTTAGTGATTGCTCTAGAACTTACAATATACATACCAGGATGTATTCCAAATACTAATTTTCAGTGAGATAGAGAAACTTTATTCCTATATTTCTGTATGCTCACTTACCATTTTGTCATTATTTTTGTACATTTTGTTTCTATATATGTAATTAATCCAACAAATATATTGTTCTAGTTACTACTTTTGATAGGTTATATCTTTTAAAGATGTTGAGAGAAGACAGGAGAATGTATATTTAGATTTGTCGTATGATGATCTCATTTATTTCTTTCAGGTTCTCATCCTTTCTTCCTGTGAATTTGACTTACTATGTGATGTCATTGTGTTTCTCCAATATAGGTTTATTCCCACTCAACTTCTTTGTGCCATTATTGTAAAATATGTTTCTGTATGTTATCAGACCAAAAGTACTATACATGTAGTATATGTATTGGTCAGAGTTCTTTAGAGAGACAGAACTAATAGGATATACGTATATATGAAGGGAGTTTTTAAAGGATTTCACACAATCACAAGGTAAAATTACAAGGTAAAATCCTATGATCGGCTGTCTGCAAGTTGAGGAGCAAGGAAGCCAGTGTTGGCTCAGTTCGAGTCCCAAAACCACAAAAATATGGAAGCTGACAGTGCAGTCTGTGGCCAAAGGCCTGAGAGCACCTGGTAAACCACTGGTATAAGTCCAAGAGTTCAAAAGTTGAAGAACTTGGAGTCTGATGTTCGGGGGCAGGAAGCATCCAGTACGGATGCCAGAAGACTCAGAAATCTGCTCTTACCAACATTTTATGCTTGCTTTATTCTAGCCCCACTGGCAGCTGATTAGATGGTGCTCACCCAGATTGAGGGTGGATCGGCTTCTCCCAGTCCACTGAATCAAATGTTAATCTCCTTTGACAACACCCTCACAGACACACCCAGGAACAATACTTGGCATTCTTCAATCCAATCAAGTTGGCACTCAATATTAACAGTCACAGTATTCTCTCTCTCTGTGTGTGTGTGTGTCTGTGTGTGTGTGCGTGTGTGTGTGTGTGTGTGTGTGTGTGTGTGTGTAGTTTGATTGTTTTTAAATCAGCTAATCAGTTATGAGGATAAAATAGAATAAATATGTAGTTAACATGTCTTCATAAAATACCCACATATCTTTGCTGGTGCTCTTTTGTCTAAAATATGTATTCAGATTGCTGTCTAGTGTCACTTGCTTTCAGTGTGATTGACTTAGTATATCTTGTTAGTTGGGTCTGGGTCTGCTATCAGTTCTCTCAGTTCTTGCTTATCTGTGGATATTGTTCTGCAATAGTATTTTTGAAAGATGACTTGCTAGGTAGAAGATTTTTCTCTTAAGTTTCGGTTTCCTTTCTGCTCTTTGAACACGTCATCCCACTACCTTCTAACCTTTGTTATTCTTGATGAGAAGTCATTCTTTAATCTTTCTGGGACTTAATCGTATGTGATGAGTCATGTCTCTTGCTGCTTTCTACATTTTCTCTTGTCTTTTCATTTTACTTCCTGACTACATTGTGTCTGGGATCTCTTATATTTATCCTGCTTGGAGTTTGTTGAGCTTGGATATGTAGATTTATATTTTAAATACTTACTCAAGGAAAGAAAGTGGTACCATATATCCACTAAAAGATTTGTTCAAGAATATTGGTGGCAGCTTTATTTATAATAGTTCCAAAATAGAAATTGTTTAGATGTTTATCAGCAGAATTGATTAAATCATTATATTCTTATGATAAAATACTTTAAGCTATAAACTAAACAACTAGTGGATGAATCTTGAAAGCATGATGCTGATCAAAAAATTCAGACACAAAAGAATACAAACTGTATGGTTTTATTACATGTAGGCATAGCTACTTATCTCTATGACACCAGTACTTATACCTGACAAATATAATAGCTTATATCCATAAGATATATAGAACTTCTACAACTTGATAACTAAAACACAGCTAACCTGATTTTTAGAAATAACACTTTGTATACTCCATAAAGGATATAGTGTCATAGTGAAAAAAGTAAGAGACAAATGGCTGTGTTTTGGGGAAGGCATGAGGAAGCTATCTGGAGTGATGTAAGTGTATGCTACAGGGCTGTGGGTTGTATGGGAGTGAACATTTGTCAAAAATGATCCTCTACACACTTCAGAGCCGTTCATTCCACTCTGTTTAAATGATGCCTCAATTTAAAATTAGACACATCAGTACCATTATTATGCCGTGTTGCAAAAATACAATCTAGCCACAGCTTAGACTTAGAAAAACCACGATAGTAAAATATTATTATTTTATATGCCTATTCAATTCATATAAAATCCATCATAATGATGGACTGATCCTGATGAACTGTTGAAGCTTCCTACTTTTGCTTTATAAAGCCACAAGTACCTCTTGATGACAAAAAAACCTCATAATGTATAACATTATCCTATAAATTCAAAATCTTTTTACTGTTTTCCATCTTCATTAATGTCAAACTGGACTGAAACTCTTCAGGAAATATATACTATGAGGGTAGGAACACTGAAGGAATTAATTATGATTGATTTCATTAATTATCTGTGTCTAATACCTTTACAGTAATGGGATGCTTAAAACACTGAGTTAGGAGTAAATGACACACCTAGTGATTACATGAATTCATTCCACAATACATTGTTCCTACTTCAAGTACAAAATGAGTTTTTAATGCCATTCATGTTTTAATTAAACATTTGTTTTGAGATTATGATAGATTCACATATAGTTGTAAAAGATATAACAGAGACATACTGTGTGCCCTTTAACCAGTTACCCCCAGTGGTAACATCTTGCAAAACTGTATGATATGGTTTGGCTGTGTCCCCACTGTAGTTCCCATAATCCCCAAATGTCATGGGAGAGACCTGGTGGAAGGGAATGGAATCCTAGGGGCAGTTGCCCCCATGTTGCAGTGCTTGTGATAGCGAATGAGTTCTCACAAGATCTGATGGTTTTATAAGGGACATTTCCCTCCATTCGCTTTGCACTTCTCCTTGCTGCCATCATGTGAAGAAGAACATGTTTGCTTCCCTTGCTGTCATAATTGTAAGTTTCCTGAGACCGCCCATTCCCTTCAGAACTTTGAGTCAATTAAACCTGTTTCCTTTACAAATTACTTAGTCTTAGGTTTGTCTTTATTAGCAGTGTGAGAATGGACTAATACACTGTATTGTAATATCACAACCAGACACTGATACAGTAAAGGTACAGAACATTTCATCACCACAAAGGTCCCTAAGGTTCCCTTTTATAGCCATACCCCTTTTCGTCCTGCTCTCACCCTCTCCTTAACCTCAAATAAAAACTACTCTGCTATATTTTTGTATAATTTTGTCATTTCGAGAATGTTATATAAATGGAATGATATAGTGTGTAATGTTCAGTACTGGCTTTTTTTCACTTAGCCTGAGGATTCATTCAGATTATTATTATTATCCATACTCCATTTCTTTTTATTTCTGACTGATATTCCCTGGTATGAATGTACCACATTTTTTATCATTCACCCTTTAAATAAATCTGGACTATTTCCAGTTTGGGGCTATTATAAATAAAGCTGCAATATACATACAGGTACAGTTAGAGTAAACATGTTTCATTTCTCTGGTATGAATACCCAAAAATGAAATTACTGTGGTTGTATGGCAGTTGCATCTTGATAAGCAATTGCCAAACAATTTTACAGAGTTGCTCTACAATTTTACTTTTCCACCACCAATGTATGAATGATCCAGTTTCAACACATCCTTGCCAACTTTTGATGATGTCACCATTTTTTATTTCAGTCATTCTGATGAAGTTGTAGTGATATTTCACTGAGATTTTAATTTACATTTCTCTAATGGCAAGTGGTGTTAAACATCTTTTGTGTGCTTATCTGCTATCTGAATATACTCTTCAGTGAAATATCTCTTTGTTTCTAATGCCCGTTTTCTAGTAAAACTAGGTAATTTTGTTTTGTTTTGTTTTCCACTGTTGAATTTATACAGTTCTGTGTGTTTTCTAAATACTAGTTCTTTATCAGACATATGATTGCACACTTTGTTTTCCAGTCTTTAAATTTTTTTTCATATTCACAACAGGGTTTTTCATAGAGCAAATTGTTTTTAATTTTGATGTTGTGCAATTTACTAATTTTTCCTGTTATGGATTGTACTTTTGGTATGATGTGTACAACCTCTTAGCCCTGGAACTCAAAAATTTCTTCTATTTTTTTCTAATACTTTTGTAGTTTTTCATTTCACATTAAAATCTATGATTCATTTTGAGTTTAATTTTTGTATAACATTTAAGTCTGGATTGAGGCTCACTTTGTGGCTTATGTATGTCCAATTCATCTGGCACTATTTGTTGGAATGGCTGCCTTTTCTTTTCGTAGAATTTCTTATTTGTACATTTGTCAAAATCAGTCAGGCTTATTTTTGTGGGTCTGTTTCTGGGTTGTCTATTGTGTTCTATTTATCCATGTCTATCCTATCATCACAGTCTTGATTACTGTAGCTATATAATGTTTTGATATCATGTACACTGATTCCTCCCAATTTTTCTCCTTTTTCAGAACTGTTTTAACTACTCTAGTTCTGTTGACTTACCTTAAAATTGCTTACCGGTCTTTATCTATAGCCATAAAAAATCTTTCTGAGATTTTGGTAGAAATTTCATAAAAGTTGTGTATCAATTTGTGAATAATTGACATCCATACTATGATGAGTTTTCAAATGAGGGAACACGGTATTCCTCTCCATTCATTTTCATCTTTGATTTTTCTCATCGGTGTTGTGTATTTTTCAGCAGTTAAGTTCTGTACACAGAACATACAAAATAAATATTAATTGACTGTTATCAGTGAGGCCTCTGGTCAACAATAGTCTATTAGTAGTTAAGTTTTGGGGAGTCTAAAATTATACATGCATTTTTGACCGTGTTGGGGGTCAGCACCTCTGACTCCTGCATTGTTTAAGGGCCAACTGTAAGTACTGTTTACAATTTTAAAATTCACAGTTGTAAACGTATCAATTACTCTGGCATAAATACATTAAACTGTGTACAAAACTTAACTGCTGAAAACTACACAACAAAGTGAAATGCATACAGCTTGTTATATGCTGTATTATTACAATAGAGTAAGCTAGAGAAAATCAAATGTTATTGAGAAAACCATTAGCAAGAGAAATTGTATTTAATGTTCATTAAGTGGAAATGAATCGTTCTAAAGATCTTCATCCTTGTCACTATCATGTTGAGTAGGCTGAGGAGGAGGAAGAAGAAGGAGAAGAGTTGGTTTTACTATCTAAGGGGTAGCAGAGGTAGAAGAAAATCCGTACATAAGTTGACAAATGTAGCTCAAACCAGTGTTGTTCAAGGGTCCACCGTATTTTTTTCATTTTGATGTTCATGTATTAATTGCTAACATGTAGAAATAAAATTGCTTTTTATGTTTTTTTCTTTTATTTTTCAATCTTACTGAACTTATTACTTTTAGGACTTTTATGTGGGAGATTACTTGAGATTTTCTATGTAAACAGTTGTAATCCCAGCACTTTGAGAGGCTGAGGCGGGCGGATCATGAGGTCAGGAGATCCAGACCATCCTGGCTAACAAGGTGAAACCTCGTCTCTACTAAAAATACAAAAAATTAGCCGGGCGTGGTGGCGGGCGCCTGTAGTCCCAGCTACTCAGGAGGCTGAGGCAGGAGAATGGCGTGAATTCAGGAGGCGGAGCTTGCAGTGAGCTGAGATCGCGCCACTGCACTCCAACCTGGACGACAGAGCGAGACACTGTCTTAAGAAAAACAAAACAAAACAAAACAAAAGCTGTATACATTTCACTCCGTTTCCTTTCTTTATTGTACTACCAGAACTACCAGCAATATATTGAATAAGAGTGGTAAGAGCAGACATTTTCCCTTTCTTTCCCACTAATGAGAAAGCGTTCAGTTCTTTATCATTAAGTATTATGTAGCTGTAGATTTACTGCAGATCCTTTTTATCGAGTTGATGAAGGTCTTATGTCTTCTTATTTTTCTTTTTTTTTTTTTAACTTTTAAGTTCAGAGGTACATGTGCAGGTTTGTTACATAGGTCAATTTATGTCCTGGAGGTTTGTTGCAAAGGTTATTTCATCACCCAGGTATTAAGCCTAGTACCCATTAGTTATTTTTCCTGATCCTCTCCTTCCTCCTACCATCCACCCTCCAGAAGGCCCCAGTGTGTTGTTCCCATCTATGTGTCCATGTTCTTAACAGAACTAGAGAAAGCTATTTTAAAACTCAAATGGAACAACAACGAAAAAAAGAGCTGAAATAGCCAAGGCAGTCCTAGACAAAAAGAACAAAGCTGGAGGCATCACACTACCTGACTTCAAGCTATACAACAGGGCTACTGTAACCAAAACATCATGGTACTGGTCTTCCTATTTTTCTGAGAGTTTTATCCTGAATGAGTATTGGATGTTGTCAAATGCCTTTTCTGTGTTAGTTACTATGGTCATGTGATTTTTTTTCTTTAGTGAGTTAATATGGTTAATTACATCTATTGATTTTCAAATATTATACCAGCTTGCATCCCAAGAATAAACTCCACTTGGTCATGGTATACAATTCTTTAGATATACTGCTAAGTTCTATTTCCAATATTTTCTTAAGAATTTTTGTCTATATTTATGAAGTCTGTAGTTTTCTTCTTTTGTACCGTTTTGTCTGATTTTGGTATTAGTGTAACACAAACGTCATAAAATGAATTGGACAGTGTACCCTCCTCTTTTAGTTTTTGGAAGAGATTGTGTAGAATTCGTTTTAATTCATTTAAAGTTTGCTAGATTTCTCCAGTGAACACATGTGGACCTAAAAACATTCTTGTAAGGGAGATTTTAAATTATGAGTTTAATTTTCTTAATTGCTGTATGACTGTTCAAATAATCTGCATCATATTACATTCTGTGGTATTTTTTGCTTTTTGAATAATTTGTTCATTTCACCTAAATTGTCAAATTATGCATAGAATTGTTTGTGGTATTCTTGTATTGTCCTTTTGAGGTCTGTGGGATCTGTGTTGATAGCCCTTGCTTCATTCTTGATACTGATAACTTCTGTCTTTTTTCTTTTTTTTTGTCAGTTTTGCTAGAGTTTTGTCAATTTTATCCATCCTTTAGAGGAACATATTTTTGTTTTATGGATATTTTCTATTGTTTTAAACTCTGTTTATTTCTGCTTTCATCTTTACTATTTTTTTCTGTTTGTTTTGAGTTTATTTTTTCTTCTTTTACTAAGTTTTAATGATGGGAGGTCAGATTAGTGATTGAGACTTTTTTCTTTCTTAATTTATAAATTCAGTGCTATAAATTTTCCTCTCAGCACTGCTTTACCTGTGCTTGCCAAATTGTAATATGTTGTATTTTTATTTTAATAAAATTTAATGTATTTTTCATTTCCCTTAAGAAATCTTCTTTGACTCATGGAATATTTAGAGGTATGTTTGTTTTGTCTCAATGTATTTGGAGAATTTCCTGTTATTTTTCCATTTCATTGTGTCGGGTTGAAGATCACAATCTGTGTAATGGCAATTCTTGAGATTTGTTTTTTGTCCAGAATATGATTTATCTTAGTATATGACTTTAAAGGAGATTATCGTTGATAATCTGAGTGAGCCTGATCCATTCATTTAAAAGGATTTAAGAGCATAAGTGAGGTTTGCTTAAAAAGAATAAATTCAATTTCCAAGTTGGAAAAAATGAATAATTGAAAAGGGATTTGCGTTTTCTTTTCCACTGACTTTATTTTGAAGGCAAGAACTCTTTGGAGAAATCTGCAAGTGAAGCTGCTATTTCCTAGTCTCACATTTGATTTTAATGCTCAACTTTTGACAAATAAGAAGGAATAATATTTCTGCTAAGATCAGATGTTTCTGTGGTTATATCTGGCCCTGAAATATAAATATCCTCGAAAAGAAAGAGTTCATATCATGTACTCATACACTTAAGGTTGTTAAAAAGTACGTATGTATGATTGTGCATATGTGTGTGTGCATATATGCATGTATGTGTAGAAATTCATTCTGCAAAAATAATTTTTAACATTGAAATATGAGGCTTTTGCTGTACAAGTTGTACATGATTTCCCCAGAAATTAGTGCAATAATTTTTTGCATGTATACTGTGTAAGACAGCATCCTTTGGATGCAAGAGCAGTGTTTAATTTGTTTTTGGATCCCAAGCACCAATAGAGTGGACACCTCATAGATATTCAATAGATCTTCCTGATGATTAAATCTTGTGGCCAGAAATTGCCAATGGCATTTGATATTACAAACTAACTGGTTTTAAAAATATATATAATTAGAGGTGGCAATATAATGGAAAAAAATGTATTTGAAGTAAAAAGTAATGAAAATATATGGATTCAAGCCTTGGTTCTCATAAGTTACTACTGTATGGCCTAGATTATTGTGCCTTCGGTGGATAAAAGGAGGAGGGTAAAGAAGTGTAAAAATAGTCAAATAGAAAGACTACATGGGGATTACTAAAAAAAAAAAAAAAAAAGAACAAATTCCACCTGTAGACGGCAGCATCAGCCCTGGTTTGGAAGTTTCCAGCTTGCTTTTCTTGATGACTGGCCCTACAGACTTTGAATTTCAGTCTCTGAACCTGTCTGTGGTTGTTTCCCCAATTCCAGGATGCATAACTGTAATAGGCATAGTCCACTGGCAGAATCGTTACATTCTCACATTGGTTCCCTGACCTGTGGGGTGAGAGCTATTATTCTGGAAATGGCCAAGTGGAAGACACTAAAACTGCCTCCACCGAGAAAGATAGTAAACTAATATCAACACCGTATTCTGGAGGGATTGCAGAGATTAGTGTCACCTTTAAGGGCTTTAACATACAGAGAGGCAATTCTCATTCAACTCATCTATTTGGCTTGTGCAGGAAACAGATGGATTTTAGAGAATAACCATAGTTATTGTAAATTTAAACCAGGTAGTGACTCCAATTTATAGCTGCTATTTCAGATGTGGTTTTCTTGCTTGAGAAAATTGGTATGTCTCCTGATATATAGCTATTAAGATATTAAACTCAACATTCAAGTATTAATCTGGCAAATGCTTTTTTTTTTTTTTCTCAATATCTGTTATAAAATGCCAATAGGAGCAGTTTGCTTTCAGCTGGCAAGACCAGCAATGCATCTTTCTGTCTTATTCCAGGATGTAGCAAGTCTTCAGGTTTATAACTTAGTCTGTAGGGATCATGGTCACCTTTCCCTTCCACAAAATATCACACTAATCCATTATACTGATCACATTATACAAATTGGCTATTGTCAGAAAGAAGCTGCAACTACTCTAAAGATAGTGCTAAGTATGTGTCAGAGGATAGGAAATAAATATAAAAAAATCAGGGGCCTTTTGCATCATTGGAATCTCTAGAGGTCCAGTGGCCTGGATCCTGTCAAAATATCCTTTCCAAGGTAAAAGATACATTGCTGCAAGTGGTCCTTCCTGCAACCAAAATAGAAGCACAATATCTAATGGGCCTCTTGGGAGTTTAGAGACAACATTTTTCTCATTCAAATGTGCTACTCCAGCTCATTTACTAAGTGATCCCCAAAGCTACTAATCTTGTGTGAGACCCAAAACAAGGGAAGCTGCTATGCGTGCTGCTCTGACACTTGGGCCATATGACCCAGAAGATCCAAAGTGTCAGTGACAGATAGGGATGCTGTTTGGGACCTTTGATCAACATTTTTCTCATTCAAATGTGCTACTCCAGCTCATTTACTAAGTGATCCCCAAAGCTACTAATCTTGTGTGAGACCCAAAACAAGGGAAGCTCTGCAACAGGTTCAGGCTGCTATGCGTGCTGCTCTGACACTTGGGCCATATGACCCAGAAGATCCAAAGTGTCAGTGACAGATAGGGATGCTGTTTGGGACCTTTGATCAGCCCACATAGGTGAATCACAGTGCAAATCCTTAAATCTGGAGGAAAACTCTGACATCCTTACAGATAATTATTCTACCTTTGAGGAATAGCTTTTGGTTGTGGCTGGTCATTAGTGGTGATTTCACACTTAACCACAGGTCACCAAGTTATCATAAAATTTGAGCTGCTCATCATGAACAGGCTGTTGTCTGACCCTCCATGTCATAAAATTGGGCTTGTGCAGCAATACTCTATTATGAAATGAAGGTAGTATATACAAGATCAGATTCAAGCAGACCCTAAAGGCAGAAGTAAGTTACACAGGAAAGTGGCCCAAATGCTTGTAGAACCTACTTCTACTATATTACTGAGAGGTGAAGCCAGCTGGACTTCTGGGTTAGGTGAGAACTTGGAGAATTTTTCTGTCTTACAAGAGGATTGTAAAATGCACCAGTCAGCACTCTGTAGCTAGGATTGTAAAATGTACCAATCTGCGCTCTGTGGCTACTTAGAGGTTTGTAAAATGCACCAATCAGCACTCTGTAAAAACTCACCAATCAGCTCTATGTGGCTAGTTAGAGGTTTGTAAAATGGACCAATCAGTGCTCTGTAAAATGGACCAACCAGCACTCTGTAAAATAGACCAATCAGCAGGACATGGGCAGGGACAAATAAGGGAATAAAAGCTAGCCATCCCAGCCAGAAACTGCAACCTGCTGGGGTCCCCTTCAGTGCTGTGGAAGCTTTGTTCTTTCACTCTTCACAATAAATCTTGCTGCTGCTCATGGGTTCACGCCACCTTTGAGAGCTGTAACACTCATCGCAAAGGTCCGCAGCTTCATTCTTGAAGTCAGCAAGACCATGAACCCACCGGAAGGAACAAACTCTGGACACATTACCTTCTCTCTTCCAGACCACACTTACGGCTTCATGGGAAAGCCTTTTTGAGCGGTTGACTGAGGAAGAAAAATCTTGACCTGGTTTGCAGATGACTCTGCACAATATGCAGTCACCACCTGAAAGTGGATAACTGTAGCACTAGACCCCTTCCTGAGACATCTCTGACAGTAGGGAAGGCAAACATGGTAGGCAAAACTTTGGTAACTGTGCCTGGTTCTTCATTTTGCCTGGAAAAATAGTGAGAGGTATGATTCTATATTCATGGACTGTGGCCAATTGTTTGGCTGGATGGTCAGAAACTTGAAAGGAACATAATAGAAAAATGTTGACGAGATGCATGGATGTCTCTGAAGGGTCAAAGATCATTAAGATATTCGGGTACCTTGTAAATGTTAGCCAAAAATTGACAGCGGCATCAATGTGAGCTGGAAATATCACTTGATTTTGACATCCGCTTACTGAAGAGGATATTTTCTGTGTATCTTTACCCAATGCTGATTCACATTTTTAAGCCTATCCCAGGAGGAAGATTTTAACCGTCAAATAAATAAAATGAACCATTTTATGTATACCAGTAAGCCTCTTTTCCTAGCCACACCTGTAATTGTGAACAAAATGGCTATGATGGCAAGAATGGGAATTATGCATGAGTCTAGCAAAATGGGCTCCATGGATTTCCAATACCTCTACCAGGCAAAGAACTGGGGCTATAATTCCCAGTTGTTCAACCTAGCTGCAGTTAGTGCTGAGAGCCCAATCTGCTGGCAGCAGAGACCAATACTGCATTCCTGATATGGCTTCATTCCTTTAGTCATCCAACTACCTAGTGGCTGGTTGATTACATTGTAAAGAGTAACACTTTGTTCCCCTCTGATAAACAGTTACTCTGGATGTGAATTTGCTTTCCCTACAAACCATGCTCTTGCCATAGCTACCACGTGCAGACGTATAACGTCCTTTATTCATTGTCATGGTATTCCATACAGCATTGTTGATTTAAATACTGTGCAGGAATAGACCCGATGCCACTGAATTCACTGGCATTGCCATATTCCCCAATCGGCCTGAAGCAGCTGGCTTGATAAAATTCTGGAATGTTGTTTTGACAACTACTTTACCATCTGGGTAGCAACAATTTGCAGGTCTGGGGCAATGTCTTCCAGGAGACTATATACACTTTCCATCATCATCCAATATATAGGATGCTGCTTCTCTCATAGCCAGGATTTATGGGTCCAGGAACTAAGAGGTGGAAATGGGAATGACATCACTTACTGTTACCCCTAGCTGATCCACTAGCAGAATGTTTATTTTCTGTTCATGTGGCCTTATATCCTGCTGGCCTAGAGGCCTTCGTTCCACAGGGAGAATTATTCTTATCAGGAGACACAACAATGATTTCACTGAATTGGAATTTATGACTGTCACCTAGTCACTTTGGGTTCTTCATGCCTCTGAATCAACAGGTTTCAAGGGGAGTTACTGTACTGGCTAGAATGATTGATCCCAATGACCAAGAGAAATTGAGCTGCTACTGTGCAATGGAGGTAAACAAGGGTCTGTATGGAATATAGGAGATCCCCTAGGGTATCTCTTAGTATTACTATGTCCTGTGACTAAAATTAATGAAAAGTTATATCACTTCGATTCAGCCAGGATTTCTAATTACCCAAACTCTTCAGGAATGAAAATTTCAGTAAGTCCACTAGGCAAAGAACCATAGCCCAGAGGTGATTGCTGAGGGCAAAGGAAATATAGAATGGTTAGTGGAAGAAGGTAGCTATAAATACCAGCTACAATCACATGACCAGTTGCAGAAATGAGGACTGTAATCATAGTGAGTGTTTTTTTGCTTATTTTGTTATGAATATATTTGTATATGGACGGGTATACCAAATATTTTTTCTTTCCTCTTTTATCTCATTGCCATCTAACATATGATGTTTTAATAATAGTTAACCTTATATATCAGTATTTAAGTTGTAGGATATCAAGGAGAAGAGTGCACATCATCCGGGGACTTTGCATCTTCTGCTGAGGAAGGGGTTAGTGCATTTCCAGCTGTAAACACAGTTTTGTCATGTTAGATGGAAATATGACTTGTTGTTGCCTTTATTTAAAGATTAAGTATAATTTTAAGAAACATGTATTGGTGTCAAGGTGACAAATTATGGTCTGTGGAAGTCAATTTTACGTGTCACCTTGACTAAGCTATTGTTCCCGGTTATTCAAACCCTAATCTAGATGTTATTGCGAAGGTAAATTTGTAGATAGGATCAATACCTACAATCAGTTGATGAATAAAATATTGATAGACTTACAACATGAGTGAATCTTGAAAACTTTATAGTAGGGAAAAAGCCAGTCACAAAAGGCCACGTATTATATGAAATGGCCAGAATACGCAAATCCATTTAAAAAATAATAGATTAGTGGTTGCCGGGGGAAGGGATATGATGAAATGATGAGTGACTACTCAAAAGCTCAGGACTTCTCTTTGTGGTGATTAAAAATGTTCTGAAATTAGGTAGTGGTGATAATTGCACAAATCTGTGAATATCTAAAAACCACTTTTAGAGGATGAATGTTATGCTGTGTGAATTATATCTCAACAAAGCTATTAGATAAAGAGAAGTTGAATGAATCCCTAACAAGATAAATTCAAATAAATCCATAAAAACATCTATTAAAATTAAACTTCTGAAAACTAAAGACAAGGGAAAAAACTCAAATAAAGGAATAGGGAAACAAACCCTTATATATATCAGAAAAATAGTCCAGTTACTACTAAATTTTTCATCAGAAACCATAGACACCAGTAGAAAATGGTACAATATCTTTTTAGGGGCTTCAAAAAAAATAACTGTCAACTCATAATCTTACTCCTGGAAAAGATACCGTCAGTAATGAAAGGGAACTCAAGACATTCTCAGATGTAAGAAAACTGAGAGAATGTGTTGCCAGCAGACCTACTCTAAAAGAATAGCTTAAGGGAGTTCTCTAATCAGAAAGGAGATAAAAAATAAAACAAGGAATCATGTAACATCAGTGTGTCATTCAGCATACCACCAGAGAAATAGATATTAATAGGACATATATTAAGAGATTTATTGAAATAAATTGGCTTACACTACTGTGAGGGTTGGCTATGCTAGTCCAAAATCTACAGGGCAGGCCTTTAGGAAAAGCAACCTGGAAACTCTCCGGTAGAAGTTGACAGTCTTGTCCACAAGCACAATCTTTCTTTTCTTTTTGTCAGCTCTTATTAAGATATAATTCACATATCATGCAATTCACCCATTTAAATTGTGCAACCCAATGGTTTTCAGTATGTTCTCAGGGTTGGGCAACTATCACCACAATCAATTTTAGAGCATTTTTATAACCCAAGAAAGAAACATCATAACCATTAGCAATCATTCCCAACTTCTCCATCTCCCTCAATTTTTTTCTTCTTCAGAAATACTCAGTTCTACTCTTAAGACCTTTCAACTAATTAAATAAGGCCCCCACAAAATATTAGGGGTAATCTCCTTTACTTTAAGTTAATTGATTATAGCTCTTTCCTTAATCTGCTTGAATAATATTTCACATATGAATATAGCACATATTGTTTATCCATTCATCAGCTTATGAACATTGGAGTTGTTTCCACTTTTTGGCTGTTATGCATGATGTGACTATAAACATTCATTTAAAAGTTTTTGCACAAGCATATGTTTCTAATTCTCTTTTATAAACCCTAAGAGTGGATGGTTGCATCATATGGTAACTTACTGTTTAATACTTTGAGGAACTATCAAACTGTTTTCAGGAGTGGCTACAAAATTTTACAATCCTACCAGCAATGTATGAGAGTTTCAACTTCTCCACATCCACACCAACACTTGCTGTTTTCTCTCCTTTTATTAGAGCCATCCTATTTGGTATGAAGTAGTATCTCATTGTGGTTTTGATTTATATTTCCCTAATGGCTATTGATATTGAGCATCTTTACATGCACTCATGCACTAACAATTTGTATAAATCCTTTGGAGAAATTCTACTCAGTCTTTTGCCCATTTTCAAATTTTCTTGTTTGTTTTATTTTTTTATCATTGTATTGTAAAAGTGATTTATATTTTTTGTGTTTTGATTAATATAGGTTTGTAGTAAGCTTATAAATTTGAGAAGTATGAGCTGCCCAATTGTGTCTTTCTCTTTTAAGATTGTTTTGGCAAAAATGAGTCTTTTCAGTTTTAATATCAACATGTCAATTTCTGCACAAAAAGTGCAGCTGGGATTATAATAGGGCTTAATAGGGATTACAGTGAATTTGTTGATCAGTTTATAGAGTATAGCTATTTTCACAAAATGAAATATTCTGATTCATAAACATGGAATTTTTTATCGATTTTGGTTTTATTTGTCTTCTTTCAACAGTGTTTTGTAATATTCAGTATATACATGTTACATTTTTTATTAAATTGATTTCTAATTATTATTTTTGATGCTAATAGAAATGGATTGTTTTCACAAATTCATGTTTGCATTGCTCATTGCTAATGTATAGGTAAATAACTGACTTTTTGTATACTGACCTGTAGTATACAGATTTTCTGAACGCATATATTAGTTCCAATTGAATTTTTGTGGATGACTTAGAATTTTCTGTGTACAAGGCCACTTCATCTCTAAATAGAGATAATTTCAATTCCTCCTTTGCAATCTGGATGTCATGTATTTTTTCCCTTGCCTTATTACCCTGGCTAGAACCTCCAGGACGATCTTCAATAGAAGCACTAACAACAGATATTCTTGACTTCTGCATGAACTTAGGGTGAAAGTTTTCAGTCTTTCATCCTTTAGAATGTTAGCTAGATTGTACTTGACTTCTTTGAACTTCTTACATGTGTATGTAAATATTTTTTATTAGATTTTGAAAGTTGTTAGCCACAACTTCTTCAAATATTTTATCTGATTATTTTTCACTCTCTTTCTTTCTTTCTTTCTGGGATTTCCATTATGCTTATGCTGGTATGATTAATGGTTTCTTACATTTCTCTGAGGCACTGTTCATTTTTTGTCCATTCTTTTGTTTCTCTGTCATTTGGATTGCTCAATCTCTGTTGAGCTATACTTAAGTTTGCCAATTTCTCCTTCCTTCCTGTTCAGATGTACTCTTGAGTCCTTCTGGAAATTCTTATTTCAATTATTTTTCTATTCCATCACAGACCTTCTATTTGTTGATCTTTATAGCTTCTCTCTATAGATATGTTGCACTTGGTGAGACATTGTTCTTACACTTTAATTATTTACATAAAGTTTCCTTTAGTTTTTAAAGTACATTTATAATTGTTGATTTAATTTCTACATCTAACATAAATCTAACATCTGGGCTTCCTCAAAGAGAGTTTACATTGACTGCTTATTTCCTATTTATGGGTCACACTTTCTTGATATTTTTGTGTGGCTCTTCATTGGCTAAAAACCATACTTCTTTTTTAAAGACAGTCTCTCTCTGTCGCCCAGGCTGCAGTGCAGTGGCATGATCTCAGCTCACTGCAACGCCTGCCTCCTGGGTTCTAGCAATTCTCCTGCCTCAGCCTCCTGAGTAGCTGGGATTACAGGCCTCTGCCACAGTGCCCCGCTAATTTTTGTATTTTTTTAGTAGAGACCAACATGGGGTTTCTCCATGTTGTCCACGCTGGTATCGAACTCTTGACCTCAAGTGATTCTCCCACCTCGACCTCCCAGAGTGGTGGGATTACAGACGTGAGCCACTGTGCCTGGCCAAAACCCATACATTTTAAGTAATTTTGTTTTGCATTCTCGAAATAAACCTCCCATTGCATGATTTGTTGTTGTTTGGGTTCCTTTGTTCCTGTTTAGTGACTTCTCTGAATCAGATTGCCTGCGTCTCTAGAACCCAGTATGACAAACATGAAGCAAAAAGAAAATCCAGGCAATTCACTACTATACTGTTCTGTGTGTCCTAGGATTCCCAATTACTCTCTCTTTTCTCTCTGCTTTTCAGAGTTGTCTTATGTTTGTTTTATAAGTAATGTTTAGAGATTCTTTTGTTTTACTTAGGAGGAAAAATAGAAAAATGTTTATCTACTGCACGTTCCCAGGAGTGGAAATCATAATGTCATTCACTTTTAAAATCTATTTTAAATATGGAGAATTTACTGATAATTCAGTGATGGTTCTAAAGGGAAGGCAAGGTTACAACAATCATTTGCTTGAACAGAAGAAAGGACTTCTCTTCTCTTCTCTTCTCTTTAGAGATCTTGGAAATACCTATTCATAAATCCCTTTCCTGAGCAAACATTACCTCTAATACACTGGTGATTCTAGCACAGTATCAATTCCTGAATAATCGAACTTTCTGCTGTGCCTCAAAAGTTAGAAAAAAGTAAAAGTATTTTTATTATATTTTAAGTAAATTCACCATTTTCTTTGTAGTACTTTGCCCAGGCTGCTGCAACAAAATACCGGAGAAATTTATTTTATCTTAGTTCTGGACTCTAGGAAGTCCAAGATCAAGGTGCTGGCTAGTTGAATGTCAGGTAAAGGTTTTCTTCCTGGCTTGCAGACAGCCACCTTCTCCCTAGGTCCTCACATGGCCTTCCCTCTGTGCATGAAGGAGAGAGACGGAGGGAGAGATTTCTAGATTTCTATTCCTACAAGACCACCAGTCCTATGAGTTTAGGGTCTCACCCTTATGATCACATTTAACTTAAATTACTTCCTAAAGATCCTATATCAAAATGCAGTCACTTTGGGGGTTAGGGCTTAACATGTGAATCTGGGGAGACAAAATTCAATTCCTAGCATTCTTTTATTTTATTTCTTTCCAGTACAAACAGGTCCAGTACACAATATTCACAATAAAATGGACTTGTTTAGTGAGTGTGTGAATATATAGACGAATACATGAGAGAATGAATGGAGGTAATCATGAATGCATCAATGGCTAAAAGTGCTATATCTAATCTTTTCCTCAGTGCCTTCCCAGGGTCTCAAAATAATACTCCTTTGTGCTTGGAACTGTGCTAATTGGTTTTACACTGGGTCTTATAAATCCTCACAACACCTCCACCAGGAAGGCATGTGGGACCCTCATTTTACTGGTCAGAGAACTAAGGCTTAAAGAGCTTATGTGAGCTACTCAAGATCATACAGCTGTTAAGTGTAGAACACCATGGATTAAACAGAAATTTAACTGAGTCCAAGCTCACATAACAATTACTACGTGTCACTGTGCTATGTCAAATCCCATGAGCATTATAGTCTTGTACCTTGTAACACATAAACTAAATCATGCATATAGCATGTAATTCTAGCATTATTAAGTAAACTTGGAATTTGGTTCCTTTTACATAAATCTGCAGAGCATTCAATAATTTCAAAGTGACATTTGTTTATTTTGATTGAGAAGCTAACATTAAATTCCAGCAAACCAGGATTTGAAGCTTTAGTGGATGATAATACTTGCTTTCTGGAGAAGCCTCAGAGGAATCCTGGAAGCACGAAGGAAGGAAAGCAGAAAGTTAGGTCAAGAGTGAAGGCCCTGGGGGAGATGCCTAAGGGAATAGGTACGATATTGACTGCTTCTCCTCCGAATTTTTTAAAAGCACTGACGGATGGAAACAGAAGCACTGACTTGGGCTTTATGCACAATTTCCCAGCCTCTAGAAGATAACATTTCTGGCCGATCAACTTTACTCAATCTAAGAAAGTCAGAGACAAGACTCATGGTAAACAAGTGATAATCTGGGATTTAACCACATGCTAGTCCATTGGTAATGAGTTTTTTTGTGGCTACAAAATGATGTTTCAAATGCATGATGGCAACTTCTTGTCCTGTAGAATGAGTTTTCTAACTAAGAATTTTATAAAGTGAACTCAGATCAGCATATATTCCAATGAAGAGTAAGGTGAGATGACAGTCAAGTGTTAGTGGAAGGAGTGATAAGAACTCAGGTGTGCTTTATACACAAGTGGAATAGTCCCACCTAGATATGCATACTGTCTGGTGGGAAAATAATTTCTAGGAGATACAGGTCTGAGGTGGAGTTTGCAACAATACTTTAGAAAGAATGCATTTCCAGGCCTTACTGGAACTAGGGCTTTTCAACACCCATCACACAGCAGGCACCCATTATCTATTATGTGATACCCACTATCTGACAGGTAAGATAATAGTCACTCATTATGTGAAGCACCTGGTGGGAGATGACACAGACATCCAAAAGTGAAGAATGGCTTTTCTGGTCCTGAGCAGACTGCAAACTTAGTCACCCTTGGCCATTTTTTGAAAATTGAGTGATCCTACTTCCATTTATCTCCCCCCCCCCAAGAAAGGGGCACAGAAGGCTACAAATTGTACAAGGCAGATCAAATTATACCAAATGAAAATAAAGTTTTTGATAACACCAATGGTCTCTACATGTGGAGCAGCAGCACATCCTAGCAATGATGTGTTTGCGATTTCAACACCTCATTCCACAGGACTGAACTTATCTTTCTTTGGCGGAGCTACTAGCTTTATACCCAGGGATAATAAGTTTACTTTTTAAAGCTCATGCAACTTGTTGTATATTCTCTACATCCCACTACCCTATTACCCTATAAGAGATGAGGCTATGCCTTCTTCCTTCCATACTAAGGGGAAAGGTGAACGAACAGGACATGTATGCAAGATTTGACCTCCCCTGCAAAGGAGGTAGTTGGGCCTATAGACTGTTCGATGTGAACCTGACCATAAGGAAAGGCAAGAGAGAAATAACAAAGTTGCTTGTTATTTTGTTGACAATATTTTTTTCTGAAACCACCTTTTCTAAACCTTAGTCTCAATAGTTACTCTCAATCTTTGCCTTTGTCTTGTTTATCTAAAACCAATACTGAGCACTGCTCACATCAATCAATGCTGCTCTCAGAATGATGACAAAGGATTCCCAATTCTCTTGCTTAACAGCTTATTCAGCACCTATTGCCTTCAGAGACCTTTTAAGAGCTACCCTTCCTGACTTCAGGGCTACCAATCTTCTAAAGTGAAAAATGAGACAGTTTAGATGAAAAATAGAGCTAGACTTGCCCACTTCTAGAATGGTAGGAGTAATGGGTATGAAAAAAGGTCACATTCATCAAGGAGATTTGGGAGACATCAAAACAATTCAAGGTTTACAGTCTCCAACTATTGGACTAATGAGAGGAGTTTAACAAAGTCTAAGTAGTTCGTACCTTACTAATTTTGAATTTATAATAAATAAAACTAAGACTGAACTGAAACAAATCTATACATAAAATAATTTGCTAGACAAATTATCAATGCAAACAAAATGGTGGTCAAGAATATTTACTTAAGGCAAAAAAGTTTCAAACACTGGAGAGGCATGTATTTGCATATAATAACAGAATTATTTGTATATGCAAACTGAAAATCATAAAGGCTGTCCTTCTTTTCAGAATCTCTTTACTGTAAGTTACAGTGTTTACCAGAAAATAGCAGACACTGCCTTGGATTTAAACAAAATATTGTAGTTATTAAAGCAGATAGGTGTTTTCCCTAATCTGAATTAGTGTCATTTCATAATATTTTAACTTAATTATTTCATTTTTTAAAAGTTAATTAATAACCTACATTCTCACATAAGAAAAAATGTAACACTACTCTTAGAACAAAGTGCTCCTACTGTAACTTTTTGTTAATGTCATCAATAATGTCATGGTTTAAATACTGTGCTACATTAAAAAAAGAATCATGTGCCATCAAATAAGGGAAGATAATACCAACACGGGGTCAAATATTGATGTCCTTGAGACTTCCTCTAGTGGTCCAAAAACTCACTCAATCTCAACATATGTTTATGGATTTTTAAATAAATTACCTAATTGCAGAAACATACTCGTGTTGTGTATGCAGTATAAACAATAGAGGAATAGTAAGCAAAAAAGTATGAGACACAGGATATATTTTGTTTATTAACAGTGTAAGCAACTTTTTGTATTCACTAAAATTATTATTAATAGAATTTCTTTTTGGACAGAATTATTCTTTATTTCTCCAAGTCTATAGAAATTTAAAGGTCTGATTCTAAGTTCAGTTTGTTTCAATTACTCTGTTACTATGGTTGTCAACGTTGAAAAAGATTTCACAAAAACTTGGCATGTTCTGTAAATATCCTCCACCAATATAAATAGGTGTTACTGAAATTCAACATATTTTTATCCCATTTTTATTCAGTTGGTTTATTGTACAAAATTACCAAAAGGTGTTGCATTTTTATATTCTCAATAAACGGGTTCAAAATCTACGAAAATTATAATTTAAATATTGTTTTAGAGGTTAGAAAATTTATGTTTTGAAGGTTTTGTGTCTGTGTGTGTAGATATGTGCATATATGCATGTGTGTGCGTCCATCCATGTGGATATGTGGGGATTTCTATGTGCACATATATCATTTGATAATGATTCAGAATATACTAAAAAGCTACTGTAACCAAAACAGCATGGTTCTGGCATAAAGACAGATACGTAAACCAATGTAACAGAACAGAAGGGCTAGGAATAAATCTACATAACTATAGTCAACTAATTTTTGACAAAGGTGCCAAGGACACACATTGGGAAAAAGATACTCTCTTTAACAAACAATTCTGGGAGAATCAGATACAACCAGCAAAAGAATGAGACTAGACTGCTACTTCTTACCATATATAAAAACCAACTAGAAATGGATTAAAACCTTAAACATAAATTCAAAACCATGAAGGAACTAGAAGAAATCATGGGAAAGTGCTTTAGGACTGTGGACTGACAATGAACTTTAAATAAGACCTTAAAAACACAGGCAACAAAAGCAAAAATAAACAAGTGGGATTATATCAAACTAAAAAGTTTTTTTTCAAAACAAACAAAATGATTAACAGTTAAGAGACAACCTACAGAAAAAGAAAAAATATTCACAAACTATACATCTCGTAGGGGTTAATATCCAGAATATATAAGGAACTTTAGCAACTCAGTAGAAAAATAAAGTAAATAATCTGATTTAAAAATGGGCAAAATACTTTAACAGACATTTCTCAAAAGAAGACATACAAATGTCCAACAGGTACATGAAAAAATGCTCAACATCACAAATCATCAGGGAAGTGTAAACGCAAGCCATGATGAGATACCACTTCATTCCTGTTAAAATGGCTATTATCAAAAAGACAAAAGAAAAGTGTGGTGAGGATGTGCAGAAAATACTGCCCATTCTGTGATACTGTAAATGAATGCAGCTACTATGGAAAACAGTTTTGAGTCTCCTCAAAAGATTAAAAATAGAACTACCATATGATCCAGCAATCCCAGTGCTGGATACATATCCAGAGGACATGAAATCAGAATGTCAAGGAGATATATGCACTCCCTTGTTTATTGCAGCACTATTCATAATAGCCAAGACATAAAATCAGCCTAGGTGTCCAATGACAGATTAATGCCTAAATAAAATGTGGTGCAGATACACAATGGAATATTATTCAGCCATAAAAAACAGTAAAATATTGTCTTTTGTGCTAACATGGATGAACCTGGAGGACCTCAAATTAAGTGAAATAAACCTGTACTATACAGATTTACAATAAAGATAAATAACACATGATCTCATTCATATGCAGAATCTTAAAAACAAAAAAGTTGATATAATAGAAATAAGTAGAACCGTGGTTACCAGAAACTGTGGAAGGGAGCGGGGAAGAGAGAATGGGAAGAGGTTCGTCAATGGATACCAAGTTAAAATTATGAATGCTGAGCCAGTTCTGGCATTCTGTTGTTAAGTAGAATAATGATGGTTGGCAGAGAGATATTATTGTATATTACAAAATTACTAGAAGAGAGGCTTTTTAAAGTTCTCACCACAAAAATGATTAATATATGAGTAATGGATATGCCAAATATCCTGATTTGATTATTATACTATATATATATGTATTGAAACATCAAATTATATCCTATAAATATGTACAATTATGTGCCAATAAAAATAACTTTAAAAAAATTTTTAATGTGCAAAAAATGTCATTTTCATTTTACCTCAAGGTATTGCTATTAAGTTCTATCTTTTTGTTCACATACATATTTTGAATCAATATTAGATTTTTCAAGAATTAAAAATGATATATGGCAGTAGTTAGGGTTTTTTAATAGTCCATGTACATTTTATTTAAGTTAATTAATATTATATATATTATATTATATATATTTATATATATAATATCATATATATATATAATATATATCTCCCAGGTGCAGTGGCTCACATCTGTAATCCCAATACTTTAGAAGGCTGAAGCAGATGGGTTGCTTGAGCCCAAGAGTTCAAGACCAGCCTGGGCTACATGACGGAACTCCCTCTCTACAAAAAAATACAAAAATTAGCAGGGTATGGTGGCACACACCTGTAGTCCCACCTACTCGGGAGGCTGAGGTGAGAGGATCACCTGGGCCTGGAAGGTAGAGGATGCAGTCAGCTGTGATTATGCCGCTGTACTCCAGGGCTTGGGTGACAGGGTGAGACCCTCTCTCAATAAAATAAAATGAGGCTTATATGTATTACACATACACTTAACCAGGTAGGACCATGTAAATTGCAATATCTCACACTATGCTTCAAGTGAATGCTAAGTCAGAGTTCCTCCATGAGACTACCTCACCTAATGAGTGAGTATCAGACATATTGATAAATGATGAGGCCCCCTAGGGCTAATCCACATATTATATATGAATAATGCTTAGTTTTCTTATTTTATTGGATGGAAATATTCATACCTCTTAATGCATTTTTCCTACACTCAAGGAGCTCTCCCTGGTATTTCTGAGGTACTTGCTCTCCTCTTGGAAGAACAATGATTTAAATAATAAAACCTTATCATCTTGCATAGGAAAATCCACTTTTCCTGTCCTTCTTGTGGACAATACCTCTACATAGGTAAATACTTAGGTGCAGATTTTTTAATGTAGAAATGTGAAGAATTAAAAATGATATATGGCAGTAGTTAGTCAATATATGGTTTTCTTACATCTCAAATTGTATTTGTATACTGGCATTTTTCTGGACTTTGACAAATATAAAACATAAAAACAATTGGGACATTTGAAACTGAAATAACTGATCACTATAATTTTTCTTTCAATGTTAACCTAGCATTATTTAGCATGGAGAAGCCATCTATCCTGTTTACTTTGACACTGGCCAAAGTTAGAGCCAGGACACAAATAAGATAATTGTGTTTTTGTTTTCTCTTCAAAAAAAATGCATTCCTTCTGTTAGTCTCCAAAAATCAATAGAAAACTACTTAGAGAACTAACAACTTGTTAATTCTAAACAATTTATTTTTCACCTTACTGGTAATATTTTCAAATGTTCATGAAACAAAAATGGAATCAAGAACTTGTACAATGTCTGTGTCCTTCCTTATCATAGATAAATTTTTAAATAATGAATCAAATCTTACAGATTCTCAAAATAGTTTTAGCTGAGTAATACACCATCCATTCTCTCAATCATTGACTGTCACTATCAGGGAAACTGTGTGGCAATATGAATAGCCTAATCCTCTCACTTCCATTTCAGTATGATATTCTACCAACTATCAGAAATAAAAGGATGCAATCCTTCATCATAAATTTGTCAGTTGTATGATTATTATAATACTAGAAAAGATCAGAGCTTTGGTCAAATGCTAACCAAAATTTATTTGCAAGTGAAAGTATGGGTAGTGGGTAAATTCTTACTGTGATAGAATTTTGAAGCAGTGCAATTTCATCTCCATTGGAGTTCCCAGCATGTGTAACAAAAGTGAAACAGAAAAAATCTGTTCTCCATCAACATAAGGTTAATTTTTTTTCTAATTGGTAAGGAAAAACAAATCTCATTTGACTGCCCCGTATTTCTTTCCAAATTAAAGCATAGCAATCCAGCTCCAGCTCTGCCACTTTTGGCAAGCTATCTTTAATGGACATGAAATAAACGGTATCTCTCTTCATAGTTATGCTTTCTTTACCTTCTCAAATCAACCATAAATACAAATATACAGTTGAAGAAATAATATTACAGGATTGGCTTCATTAATGAATGAACTGGATTTTAAAAGCTATTGTGTGATCCATTGTTTAACCTCACTTGTTGAACATATGCATTGATGTAAGTCTCTAGGATAGCAGGGAAATATGTATTTAATATATAACATACTCAACCTGTAAGTCATGTGAAATATACACCACGTGGGTCCATGTTTATATTTAGAGTGATTGGTGACTAAGTGCATATAAAGGAACATATGTGCAGGAGTCTGATATCATAGAAAGTGTGTGCTATTTGGAATCAAATAGTCTGTGCTTGATTTCTTGTATCTGTTTGTAAATATCTAAAAAGCACAGTAATGATTACATTTCTTTCATTAGATTGCTGTATGGATTCTGCATGCAAAAGGCTACACTTCACCCATTCATTTAATGAACCTTTACTGAGCACCTCTGCTATAGTCTGAATGATCATATACCCCCAAATCCATATATTGAAACTAATCATGATGTGATGGTACTAGGAGTGGGGCCTTTGAGAGGTCATTAAGCCATGAGGATGCAGACCTCATGAATTAGATTAGTGCCTTACAAAAGAGTCCACAGAGAGCTGCTTTGGCCCTTTGTTATGCTAGGCCACAGAGAGACAGTATCATTTATGAATCAGAAAGCCCTTGCCAAACACCAGTATGCTGGTGCCTTAATCTTGGACGTCTCAGCAACCAGAACTGTGAGCAATAAATTTGTGTTGTTTATAAGCCACTCACTTGTGCTATTTTGTTATAGCAGGCCAAATAAACTAAGACAATCTCCTATGCCTAAATTTTCTGCTAGGTGCAAGAAAACATATAAATATGATACGATCCCCTCCATTAAGAAACTGGTCTTTTGTTTTTTATCCCTGGAAGTTGTACATGCAGTTGTAGTAGCAGTAGCTACAGTAAAACAAGTAACAGATAATACTGATGGACTTCAGCAAAGGCAGTATGAGAAGTATGTATTTATTCATTTGTCAGCAAACACTGATGATCAAATGAAAAATATGGTGTAATCGCTAACCTCAAAGAAGGGAAGAGTATCAGGTAAGGTAGTTGTAATATTCTTAAATAATGACTGAAGAGGTAGCAGGAATGTTTTATGGAGTATCAAAGAACAACACACAAGTCTTGCCTGAGGAGATGATACTAGAACACTCCTCTTAGGAGATCCCTTGGAGGCATCTTGAGAAGCCTGGGCATGCTTCTCAAGATGAACCATGCTTCTCAAGATGAACCATGGTATGCTGCAGTTTCTTCAGGGAGCATAAAGTAAATACAGCACAAGTGGTGGATGGAGTTGCAGACAGAGGTGAGAATTCAAAGGCCAGGAGAGTCAAGATTGTGAAAGGCCTTCAGTACCAAATTTGGAGGCAACTGACACACACTAAATAAATGATTTTAAAGAGAAACACCACCTTTGCTTTCTGTACCAGATAATCAAGGATATGGGAATTAACTCTATCTCATGTGGGATATGGGTGATCATTCCTGGGGTCAGTCTCCAAAAGCCTGGGGTCAGTCTCCAAAAGCCTGGACATAAAAGAAAGAAAGAAATGAGGCTGACAAGCACTAACAGTAGTAGCAAGGGCCCTGTGGGGTCTGGGGTAGCAGCCTTGAGAACCTGACCTTTTGGGAAAGTGGGGGACTCAGAAGACCCTGGGGACACAGCTCTATTCTCTAAAAAGCTCTGTGTTTTCCATTTCTTTTTACTTTCTCATCATGTAAAATGGCCACAAAAACTCTATCTGAGTCCTCTAAAATGCAGAAAGGGGAAGGGGAAGGTTTTCACATTGATTTTACAAGGGCAGGCTATAGACCTCGGGTTCATGAGCATTTAAATTAAGTCATCCAATGAGCACTTACAGAACACTTCCCACAGGCCAGGATCTATATATAAAGGTAAAGCAGTGTTTCTCCAACTTTGGCATGCATGGGAATCTCCTGGGATCTTGTGAAAAGAGAGACTCTAATTGAGTTGGTTTGAGGTAGGGAACCAAGATTCTCCATTTCTAACAAGGAGCGACACTGATGCTTCTGTTCCAGGGACCACACTTGGAAACACAAGGAGTTACAAAACAGAAAGGGCCCTGGTTTCTGCTGCAGTAGAGATGATAATCTAAATGGTGATACAATTTATAAATCTCTGCAATGTAGTGTGGTAGGCACTATCATGCAGAGGCATAGGCACTGTGCAAACAAATATCAGTAATTGTAAATACGCAGCTGTCATGAAACATTCCTGTTTACAGACCTTTTTTTAAACAACTAGTGAAGGACATGTGTGTGCTTCCAGGATTGAAAGTAAGAAGAGTATGCTCCTTCAGTTGAAGGCATTTAAGAATCTAAAAACAATTTGCAACATCACATTTGATTAGGAGAAACAAGTTATGGTCTTAAAGACGGGACAAAGAGAAGTGACTGTGTCTTACTCTGAGAGTCAGGGCTTGAAAATGACACTACATTGTTATTTCCTCCTGTGTGCATTTTTCCTCCTCACTATTCACATTGATTTCTGCTGTAGGCAGATTTGGCTAACAACCTTTGAACCAAGATCTGTGGTCATTACTCATAAGTCTTATTAGCAAAAAGAAAACTTGAATGCTCCAGTGTCTCTCTCATAGACTAACCTATTTGGGAAATTGGCAGAGTCTTTGATAAGAAAAACTTCCACAGCATTATGAAAGAGAGGATTTCTAATTGGTAGCTACATTTTCCATTTAGAATATGTTTGAGGCAGCTGTTCTATACTCCTTCAGGGTGGAATCGCAAAGGTAACTTTCCACTTTTCACATTTTACATGAACTGAGATGAGAAAGACCAGTCAATATTATGAAGTGAATAAAGTATGAAATGAAGAGCTCTGTGTTCCATGGGAAGCCCTACAGCCTGCATGCTTATTTATATGTTAAAATCCTAACTCCCAAGGTGATGGGTATTGGGAAGTAGGGCCTTTAGGGAGGTGATTAGGTCAGGAGTATAGAGTCCTATACTCTTGAATGGGATTAGGGCCCTTATAAAAAAGGCTCAAAAGAGCTCATTCCTCCCTTCCACCATGAGGACACAACGGGAAGAAAGCCATCTATGAACCAGGAAGTGAGCCCTCACCAGACAGTGAATCTGCCTGCACTTTGATGTTGGACTTCCCAGCCTCCAGAATTGTGAGAAATAAATTCTTGTTGTTTATAAGCCACCCAGGTTATGGTATTTTGCTCTGGCAGCCCAAAGGACTGAGTGAGTTCGGAAAGAATAATTTGATAGAATGGTGAAGGAAGCTGAACTGAAATAGATGGAAGACAGAAAGCAACATGAGAATGATTCTTTAAGGTCATATGCCTTTGTCATAAAGCTAGGGTAGTACATGCAGAACGTGAATGTTAAGATATTTACAAATTTAGATAAACAAGTATTCAGTTATACATCATATTTCTGTAAAACAAACACTAATGGTATTAGTGCTTATGTATTATTTAGCAAATATTTACTTAATTCCTACTATGATCAAACTGAGATATTTTGAGTTACAAGATTCATTTTCTATCTGCTCAAAGGCTGAGTTGGTGAATGTTTTCATAGTGTACTTCCTTAGTCTTTGGTCTCTATTCCAGACTATGATAAGTAACTAGGTAACTTTAGGCACCAATCAAAGGATTCTGATAGGCAGTATGTTAGAATAAATAATTATGTATGAAAAACTTAGACAAAATCAAAGTGAATTTACACTCACTAATTCAACAAAAATTTAGTGAACACATTTCCCCATACAGGAAGCTTCAAGTGGAGAGGGTGGTACAAAGAACAATTTCTTGAGCACTCTGCAGTCTGAAAGCTTGTAGAAAACTTGCAGGTAGATAAGAGACAAACAACAACAACAACAGTGCAAGACAATATTTAATAAATGACATGGTGTGAGAACATGCAAAAATATAAGAATTTAGGGGAAGAAAAAACTACATCAAATGCTGATTAAATTTGGGATTAGCACTAGCTGGGGACAGAACTAATGGATTGATGACAATCAGTATTTCAAAAGATAGCAATGAGCTAAGGTTATGTGAATGTATCAAGATAAAAGAATGTCGTTTGGATAACAAAATGAAACAAAACTAAAAATATTATAACCTGAAGCAATATTAATAGCTAATATTTATTGAACAATTTCCATGTAACTTGCAGTATTCAGATGCTTATGCATATTAACTTATTTGACTCTAAAGCATCCTAATAAATGAATATCATCATTATTTTCATCTCAACCATCAAGGAAATCCCCATGTGTGACAATAAATGGTATAGCCGAGATTAGAACCCAGATATTCTGGCCTGAAAGTTTACGTGTGTCAGACAGTACAGTGTACTACCATTGTTTATATATTATTTATTAAAAACTGGAGCATTCAAAACCAAAACTGCAATAGTCCTACTATACTTAACACTAATCCAACCATTTCTAGAGAGTTGTGCTCAAATTACTTTATGCACTAATTAAATATACCATGTCTCATCTCAAAAAAACTGAGAGGGGATTTAAAAAAAAAAATTTGAAATTCAAGATTCAAAAAAGGGATAGTAGAATTTAAACATCCAAGATTATATACAGAAAAATGAGACCCGGATAGCTTTGATTATAATACATGATTATTTACACTTGCAAGCAAAGATAATACTTGGAGTGGAGAGAAGACTTCAGTCATGTAGTAGCGAATAACTTCAGAAAAATGGAGTAAACACCTGGACCCCAGATGAGAGAGTCTTGTTTGATTTAGTGCTTAAGTGATCACTAGTCTTCTTAACACTTAACAGAGTAGAGAGAACAAATGATGGGTTTATTTATTTATTTATTTTTTGTTATTTCAGAGAGAGGGGATTGAAGAGTGAATGGAGGCTGGAATGCACTCACAGAGAATTCCCAGAGTGAAAAGAAAGCAACCAGGGAAAGGAATCGTATTATGGAAGGAGGAAGAACACTTTCTGGAAGTTTCGTGAATACTCGCCTGATGCTTTCACTCCATAAACCTTCATGTCCGGCTACAAATGAGCCATGCCTCATCTCACCAGTTGGACTCATTATGTGTGTGTTAAGTGGCTGAATCATCGCCTTTTCTACCTCTCACATTACTTCACAAACACTAAAAAGCAGAATTGTCTTCTTTCCCATGCTCTAGTCTCATATCTCACAGCAAAGTAATACCCATTGAACTAAAATAGCTGTCAACTTGCTAATAAATAAGAAGTATTAAACTAAACTCACACTAATGGAGCTGTGTAGGGGTGACAAGGTATTCAGAGCTAGTCAAGCGTCCCAGCAGCTCACTCCTGAGGGCGCCACTTCATAAACAGAGGCATTGATGGGCATCCCTGAGCGCTGGGGGCTTCCCAATTCCCACATGTCATGAACAAGTGAGGACAGATATTAATGGGAATGGCACTTGATATCACCATCAGAGTTAAACAAACTCGTGATTACATTACGGGAGAGCCTTCACAACATTTGGGTATGAAAGACCTCTGTTTTCACAGCGTGTGTGTGTGTTTGTGTGTGAGAGTGTGTGTGTGTGTGTGTTTAATGCTACACGGACTGTTTATTTTGCTTTTTTTTTTAAAAAAAAACAGCTAACATGCACAAGCAGAATGTTTCTGACAAAATAGTGAGAAAAAGTGTTTGGAATAAAACTTTTCACTTACAGTCCTCCCACACCCACCCAAACTCTACCAATATTTCCTTCTTATGTATCTGAAGTATGGAAACCCAGAATGTCCATAGCCCCTAGAGCTATTGATAAACAGTTGTTGGTAAACAGAGCATAGTTCTGAACAACGTGACTCAAACCACTCCAGAAGACAGGCGGTATGGCTGTGGACCATTGAACTTTCTACTGCTATTCCAGGAATAGCAGGGAAATAGGAAGGCAGGAGGGACTTCATAATTTTCAGCACCCAGGGCTAAATAAAATGGTAGAGCTTCTTGTTCAGCAAAGGGTTAAATATTTCCAGACTGTGACTCAGAATATTAGAGCAACCTTGGTGCCTTCCATGAGACTGCACAGACCCTGTGGAAAGGATTCAGGGACTGGCACGCCTCTAGAACACCCACACAAATTTTTTACTATTTTGTTCAACTTAGAACACCTACATTCATTATTTTGCATTTCCACAGTGCCCCAGTATTTTAAAAATTATCCTTTCTTTTCAAAATCTTGTCTTTGTTTAAATCATGGGTGACTTAGAATTATTTTCCTTAAAGGCCGTATGAGTCAACTCCCCCATTGCCCACTCCTGTCCTTCTATTTCCTATCCTTCTACAAGTCCCTTGTCATCTGAGAAGAGCATAATTCTGGAAAGTTCCTCATGTTTCCGTTCTTTACTAAATCAATGTATTTTCCTGTTTCAGTTATCTTCCCAGGGAAAGATGAAAAGTGAATCCTGGCCGGGCACAGTGGCTTATGCCTGTAATCCCAGCACTTTGGGAGGCCAAGGCAGGCAGATCACGAGGTCAGGAGTTTGAGACCAGCCTGGCCAACATGGTGAAACCGTGTCTCTACTAAAAATACAAAACTTAGCCGGGTGTGGTGGCAGATTCCTGTAATCCCAGCTACTTGGGAGGCTGAGGCAGGAGAATCTCTTGAACCCGTGAGGCAGAGGTTGTGGTGAGCCGAGAGTCACGCCATTGCACTCCAGTCTGGGTGACAGAGTGAGACTCCGTCTCAAAAAAAAAAGAGAGCGAGATAGAATAAAAAAAAGTGAATCCTGTTTCTGCTCTTTTTACCACCCTCAGCCTTGGGAAATGATAAACGCTTAGAAAAATTCTCAAGCCATTACTAAAACTACCTGGTTGCTCACTGTGATGTGGGGAAGTTTTACTGCCCAGATTTCCTAAGCTGACCCTCATTAATATCCAAGGGTCATCCCCTAGATTTCTAAAAAGTTCATTGTATATGCTGCTGCTGTTGCATCTTCTATACTGGGAAGTATATATTGGGAAAAATGCCACCCCATCCCAAATATGAGGAACTGCTCAAAGGTAGTCATACAGAAAAAGAGGAGGAAAAACATGTTTCTGACATTT
>NW_012112253.1:4830760-4910660 GCF_000951035.1 Colobus angolensis palliatus
TTTTGAGTCTCATTCTGTCACCCAGGCTGGAGTGCAGTGGTGTGATCTTGATCTCGGCTCACTGCAACCTCCAGCTCCCAGGTTCAGCGATTCTCCTGCCTCAGTCTCCAAAGTAGCTGGAACTACAGGTGCACACCATCATGCCCAGCTAATTTTTGTATTTTTAGTAGAGATGGAGTTTCACCAGGTTGGCCAGGATGGTCTTGATCTCGTGACCTCGTGATCCGCCTGCTTTGGCCTCACAAAGTACTGGGATTACAGGTGTGAGTCACTGCGCCTGGCCAGTATGTCCTTTCTGAAACAAGATCATAAGTGTTTCAAAGAAAACACAAGTTTTGTATTCACCTCTGTTAGACAAAACCATAGAGATAACAAGAAATCCTGGTGATAAGACATGTAGACAAATGAGACTATTTGGCTTTAAATGTTTGAGATGAACAAGGCTTCTCTATAGCCACCTCTCACATCACAAACTGAGTTGAGCTACAGGTTGTAATTAAATCTTCATTTTCTCACTAACTTATTTTCCCCATTTACAGTAAGTAGAGAGAGACAAATGTGAAAGTATCTATAAGGAAAAAATATGTATGTAATATATAACAGAAAGGCATGGGAGCTGTGGCTCATACCTGTAATCCCAGAACTTTGGGAGGCTGAGGTGGGTGGATCACGAGGTCAAGAGATTGAGACCATCCTGGCCAACATGGTGAAACGCCATTTCTACTAAAAGTACAAAAATTAGCTGGGCATGGTGGCACACACCTATAGGCCCAGCTACTCAGGAGGCTGAAGCAGGAGAATCACTCGAATCCGGGAGGCAGAGGTTGCAATGAGCCGAGATCGTGCCCCTGCACTCCAGCCTGGCTACAGAGCAAAACTCCATTTAAAAAAGAAGAAGAAAAAAGAAAGAAAGAAAGGCATATTTATAATTATGGCCTAATTCACTTTTTCTCCTAACCCAACTAGAAAGGCAGTCATCTACGTAGGGCCTTTTCTTGCTTTGATGGTACAGTTGGATGGTTTTTCAGTCATTTATTTTAAAAACTGATTATTGCCCAGCAGAGAGATTTAGTTAGGTGGGCATGTCTGGCAAGAGCTGAATGATTAATCATATCATTCAGATATCTGTAATTAAAAAACAAACAATAAACCATTACCTAAAACTGTCTATTTAAAAATAGATTTGGTTTCTGACCAAGAAATCGGGGGGAAAGTGTTTCTCTCTCCAAGCAGCAAGGAACACAGATGCATCTAGAGGGTTAAGGTAGTTAAACAGAAAGATATATGTTTTAACGCAGTTGTGCTTTAAAATTACTTCTAATTTATCCACTTACCAGACATGTATTGAGGTAAAATGATCAGCAGTAACGTGCAGCAGAAAGATATATACTTTTTTAATTGTAGCCAAGAGGAAAAAAGCAGCATGGAAAAACTTAATCGTTGCTAATTATAATATCACTGAGGTAATTACAATAGATTTTGATTGTCTCATTTTCACACCAGAGGAGGGCACAATGCTGGCGTTTCTCTTAATACATATTTGTTTTTAGAGAAGAGCTGACAATTATACTAATTGTAGTCACAGCATGAAACTTTGTTTTTAAAGAAAAATTTGTCTACGTGTCACATGGAATAAATGCACCCTTTCTGTTTGGTTAGGTGCAAATTAAACACACATTAATTGCTTTGTTTGTTGTGGTAAGAGATCTCTGCATTGTTGCAAGCATTATCAATTTTCCAAGAGCCTAATCCACTGCAAAGTCCTCAACATCCAACAAACTGTCCCACTGCTTAAACGGATCACTTTTTGAAAGCTTTGGAAGGCTGTTCCTTCACATTGACTGAAAACCACTTGTTCAGATTCACAACTTCCATTCAGGAAGTTGAGAGAAAATGCTGATAAGAAAATGCCAATGAAAGCTGAGTTGTAAGATGCATCTTATGCTCCTGTTGCAAGAACCCACTGGGGTCTCCAGCATATCAATGTGTACAGAATGTACCTGCGAGGAACAAAGTCTCATAGCCATGGGCTGTGGAAAGCTTGACCTAAGCAGAGTAGAGGAGAGAAAATTATGGATTTCAGATTTGTAAGTGTAAGCAGATTTGGTGTTGGGTTGATTGGTTCCTCTTATTGCCCATAAGTGGCCTGCAGTCCAGCAGAAGTGGCAGTCTTTGTCCTTGGTAGTAAGAAAGCAGCCTCAGATCTGTGCATCTCCCTCTATTTTATGAGATCCCTAAGCCTACTCTTCTGTTTTGACCTCTCCAATGAGATATATTAGAAAAATAGCCATGTCTCCTCTCATTTACAATCATCATGCCAGAACTTATGCAGGAGGAAGGCCTCCTAGCCAGCTGGAATGCAAGGGGAGAAAAACAATGGCCAGCCATTAAGATTCCTAGAATTCAGTTGATATCATTGAGTTTGATGACATTTATTGTATCAAAAGCTCTTTATAGTAATCCACATCGAATTTCTTTTGAGTAACCTACACAGAGAGGCAAATTAACTACTCAAGATCAAATCATCTTCTCCTGCACTGGAGCATACCAAGCAGTTCCCCCAGCACTGGTCACCTACAGCACCACAGCAGCACAGATACTATGCAGTTAGAATAAACCCACCCATTAGAGGAAGAAAAATTTACTAATTTATGATACAGTGAATAGCGGAAGTAAAATGCTATTTTAATGTTTTGGGATTTTAAATTTGCTTCACTTGCTAAAGAATCATTACATGTGAATGTTAGAGAAAACTGGACATTAAATGTGTCTACTGAGCCAGGCAAGGTGGACATTTAAACCCTTGTAGACAGTCAACACAATAGAGCTAAGGTCAGGGACCTTTCAGCACACCTTAGCAATGTGGGTATTAGAATTTTCAAGAACCCTCAAGTATTTCCCCAAGCCACTAGGCCACTTTTACTGCTTTATGACACCCCAAAGTCAGGCCTTCTACTTCCTCTTCTGACCTCTTGCACCCAATTTTTCTCTCCCCACTCTTGTGATCATTATTGTGATCTCAAGCCTCTTGATCTCACCATCAACTCTGCAATGAACCCTAACTGGCCTCTTTGCTTTCCATTACACCAAATCCAATCCACCATAATATCATAGGCAGGTAATCCACATTCATGACACTTCCCTGCTCAGGAACTTTTAATGCGTGCCTATTACCTGCCAAATAAAACTTCCACTGCTGAGCCTGGCTGACAAAGCCCTTTGTTACTCTTCTCCCAACATAGATTCTCAACGAGACCCCTTCCAGGCATCCTGTGCTTGCTCCAGCTAAGCCAGATGACTTCAGCAAGCATATGTAGCACTCAAGAGCAAGACACTTTGGCATTAGGAAGGTCTAGGTTTGTATCCCAGATTTCTTATTTACTGTTATGTTTGCTTTCTAAGCTTTGGCTTTATTACATAAATAAAAAATACATGATGGAAAAAAAAACCTACCAAGAACACATGAGGCCAGAATGAGAAACAGGTATCTACTTATCCCCATTTCCTAGGCACATGGCAGTGTGTTAGGTAAATAAGAGCAGCTTCCATCAGCACCGTCATTATTTTTAAACATTTCTCTTATTTTTCCATCTCTAAGCATTTGTGCCCTCAACCTAAAATGTCACTAAGATGCCAGTTAAAAAACACCACCATTTTCATGAAGTTGGTGCCCCTTCTCTTTGCTTCACTGTTACCTGCATTTTTCTGACGTGTTCACCAAATGTTGCCTTTTATTGCATTGCTCAGAGCAGCAGGCCCTAAGTCCCACACTGGGGAATCCAAGACTAGTGAGCTCAAGCCCTTCATGCATGTGGAAAACCAGAGCTCTAGCTGAACTTAAACCAGAAGCTCTCTCTCTTACATCTCAGATCCAGCTGTTACTGGGTCTTTCCCTCTATGCTCTTCACTCCACTCTCACTCCTCTTCTACGTTGAGGTCATCACCTCAGCTCAGGCTCTTCATCAATAGGACAAGAAGATGTGGCTGAAGTCAAAGAATAACAAGAAATCTTGAAAATATAAAATATGTTCCCCTCAAAATTCCCAGAACAGGTTGTATTAAAGAAAACACAGACTTCATTAAGATTACCTTGGGGATCTGGCAGATAATAACACATAAATAAATTTTCCATTACCAGGAGCAAAACGAAAGAAAATAGCATTTGTGAGAATATGAAATAAAGGTCTACCCATCTGCTCTGCTCACTATGTTATAGGAGCTCCAGAACAAAAGATAGACAATGAAAAAAACAATAGAAATAGCTCAGAGCTATTTTATACCTGAAGACATATTCCAGTCTTTAGATTTGCAGGAGTCACCTTTATCTCCACTCCAGGGAGAGCTAGCTGAAATAAAATAACAGAGACACACTTTTAGACACATTGTGATGAAATTTCTGATCTCCAGAAATTGAGAGATACAGAAGAACCAAGAGATGGTGAAAATACTCCAGCTGCCTAAGATTACACAACAAACCAAAATGCACCGGTGGACCTGCATTATTTAAAATACAGTGATATTCACCAAATACATTATAGAAACGGAACAGTGGCTGTTTCTGGGGAGTGAATTGGAAAGAAAGAGCTAGAAGAAAACTTTTATGTCACATGTGATTCCCTTCTATATGTTTGCAATTTTTTTTGTTTTGTTTTTACTATGGGAATATAGTACTTTTACGATGAAATAATTTTCTATTTGTTTTTTAGTTTAATTTTTTTTTTTTTTTGAGACAGAGTCCACAGCCTGGACCTCCTGGGCTCAAATGATCCTCCCTCCCCAGCCTCCTGAGTATCTGGGACTATAGGGATGCACCACCATGCCTGGTTAATTTAGAAAATATGATTTTTATAGAGATAGGATCTTGCTATGTTGCCTAGGCTGCTTTCAAACTCCTGGGCTCCAACAATCTTACTGCCTTGGCCTCCCAAAGTGTTGGGATCATAGGCATGAGTCGCAACACCTGGCCTCTGCGTATTTCTAAAATTTTAACATGGCATTGTATTACTAACATTTTTACATAATTAAATTTTCTTCAAACACATTAATTTAATTATTTTACAAAATTGTAGTTTATCAATATGTCATATATTATACAATGACCTATATCTTCTGGGATATTTCTTGATTTTTGCTACTATAAATAAATTTATGAGGAAAATCGTCACATATTCAGTTTTCTGAGAATCTCTGATATCCTATGGAATTAATTTGGAGAAGTAAAATTATATTTTAAAGGCTTTGGTGTTTATTAACAGTTGTTCTACCAGGAGATTGTAAGAATTTAAAGCTCAACCAAAGAAAGATAAAATGCCCTATTGCCACACTCACAACAATGAATGCTGGTTGTGAATATGGTTTCTTTTGTTTGTTTGTTTGTTTTTTGAGACGGAGTCTCGCTCTGTCACCCAGGCAGGAGTGCAGTGGCCGGATCTCAGCTCACTGCAAGCTCCGCCTCCTGGGTTTACGCCATTCTCCTGCCTCAGCCTCCCAAGTAGCTGGGACTACAGGCGCCCGCCACCTCGCCCAGCTAGTTTTTTTGTATTTTTTTTTAGTAGAGACGGGGTTTCACCGCGTTAGCCAGGATGGTCTCGACCTCCTGACCTCGTGAGACGCCCGTCTCGGCCTCCCAAAGTGCTGGGATTACAGGCTTGAGCCACCGCGCCCAGCCGTGAATGTGTTTTTAAATGAGTAGCCAATGAATCATAATTATTGAATTCATCCAGTTCTCAAGGTGCAAAGCTAGAATGTGGTGACTTTCCATAGGAAACAAATGATATAATACCTACTCCTTGACCAATGATCTACTTGAGGATATGGGTAAAATATTTGGACAGTGCAACAAACTAAAGAAGCTTTTAATGAGTGCCAAAAGCAAACAATGCAATTTTTTAATGCAGATGACAAAGGCCTTTCTAAGTATGTTATAAAGATTAGAAAGCACAAAAGAAAAGAGTTGACATATTTCAGCTACATCAGTTTCAAATAAAACAAAGCAAACTTCTCACCGAGCTGCGGGGCAGGAGAGGACAATAAAACAACAGAATTCCAACTGTATGTGTAATAAATAACAATAAACGACTTCAATGAAGAGGTTTCTAAGGAAGGAGAAGAGAAAGAAGGTAGAAGAGATTCAAGAGGAAGATGGGTAAAGATCATGAACAGACAATTCATGAATGAAGAAATACAAATGGCAAGTACATGTGCACTTGTTCAATTTCACAGATAATCAAATAGTGCAGTATTATTTTTGTTAGTAAGACAAAATTTAAAACTTTACAAAAACCCAGTGTTTAATGAGTATGTGCAGAAATGTGTGCTTTCACTTGGGGTGTAAATCATATGAACAGGATGACCTTTCTAGAGGAGAGTTTGATCACATGTATCAATTATTATGTGCACATATCCCTTGACCTTACTAACCCACCATGAAGATTTCAAACAAGAGATAATCAGACATGCTGGAAAAGATGATTGTACAAGTTATTCATTACATCATTATTCATAAAATTAAAAAGATGCTCTTCCATAGAGTACTTAGTCAAAATGATACGTGTACACTATGAAGTACCTACAGACAATGAAATTCAGCCATAGTTGTCTACCTGGAAAGTGGTCCATTAAATGCTGTGAAAAAGACAAATTACATACATTCAGAGAAGCATAGTGTAATCCTACTTATGCAATGCGCATGTGTATATGTGCTTAGAGAAATGTTTGGAATAATTTTCATCAAAGGCTAATGGTGATTACTTTTGGTTATTTAAATTTTATGAGTATCACTTTTGCCAAAAATGGTAGTCTTTTAAAAAACCCTCATATTCATTTTCTTATTTTTTTATTTTTCTTGAGACAGAATCTTTCTGTCACCCAAGCTGGAGTGCAGTGGCGCGATCTTGGCTCACTGCAACCTCCACCTCCCAGGTTCCGGCGATTCTCCTGCCTCCGTATCCCAAGTAGCTGGAATTACAGGGGTGCACCACCACAACAGGCTTTTTTTTGTTTTGTTTTCTTGTGTTTTTAGTAGAGACAGGGTTTCACCAGGTTGGCCAGTCTGGTCTTGACCTCCTGACCTCAAGTGTTCTGCTCACCTTGGCCTCCCAAAGTGCTGGGATTACAGGTGTGAGCCACTGCACCAAGCCAAAAACTCATATATATATATATATACACACACACACATATATATATATATTTTGAGACAGAGTCTTGCTCTTTTGCCCAGGCTGGAGTGCAGTGGTGCGATCTTGGCTCACTGCAACCTCTGCCTCTCAGGTTCAAGCAATTCTCCGGCCTCAGCCTCCGGAGTAGCTGGGACTAAAGGCGCCACCACCATGCCTGGGTAATTTCTGTATTTTTAGTAGAGACAGGGTTTCACCATGTTGACCAGGCTGGTGTCAAACTCCTTACCCCGTGATCCACCCACCTCAGCCTCCCAAAGTGCTGTGATTACAGGTGTGACTCACCGCACCCGGCCTCCTATTTTTGATATTGGTTCAGAGATGAGACAGGTTTCGTGGAGAAACTGGGCTTGTTTTTGGCCTGGAGAAATGATAAGTTCCTGTCTCTTAGGTTTTATTGATTGAAGCAAACACTGAAGAAAGTGTTGGTCATAAAATGATACAATCACCACCATCATCACCACTGTGTATTTCGTCCTCCAAATTGAATGTCAGTGTCAAAACAATTGGAAAACCAGGAGTGAAGAAATGGTCACTTACTAGAGAGAGATTAGAGGGAGCCTGTGTGCACTGTGGAGGTCAAGCTGGAAGCAACTAGTGCAGAAGGAGTATGACTTCTTTCTGACAAGTGTTCGTGGTCTGACTATGAAGGAGAGACAGGTTCTAGGAAGGAAAGTAACAGTCATATCCTCCCAGTTGAAGGAAAACAGGAGCAGACATGACAGCCTTAAATAAACAACTTCTGTCTCCCAGATTAGGTAGAAACTAATTTACCTGAGAAACAAATGGGACTGATTAACAAATAGAAGTTCTGGACCCCTCGGGGGTTCTAGAGTTAGCAGGATGAGGTTAAGGACCTTCATGGGTTTAATACAGACCTTGCAGAACCCAGAAACAGAGTCAAAACCATACTCAGCACTAAGAATCAGTTCTGGTCCTTCACCTGCAAAATCTGATAATGTTAAATTCTTTAGTATTCATAAATGAAAATCAGAGATAAGTTTAATTACAATATATTATCAACGTAGAACAAGCTTCTATATCGGTATGCGTTCTATTATTTAGAGACACTGTGTTGAAAACAATTCCACAATTGCTTTGAATAATAATGCATGAAAAACTAAGCATTTTAAATTTGCAGTATGGTGTCTAAAGAAAAATGTGGCTTAAATCCTTAAACATACCAATTCACCACATTCAATACATTGATTTTCCATTTGCTGTTAACCTCCTGTTGAGCGTCTTGAAGTAGAAGACCCCTGAGTCACACTGAGGTTTTAGGATTCAAACATTTGAACGCATTGAAACTATAATATTGCTTATGTTCTTTCCCACATCACTTCATTCGTTCCCTGATTATAAAGGGAATTCAGTTTGTAAAATTTTGGCCATTTGTATAATTAGAATAAGAAATGTTTTTATATTTATACTTTATTTCCATTTTAAATGGCAATCTGAGTTACTTGGGAATCTAAAAGAGAAATAATATATGATTTTCTGAAATCATAGATATAATCCTCAAATTTCACAAAATGTCAAGTCAGTATAAATATCCCCACATTTTCAAAACCAGAAAATGCTCAAAACATGGATTGTTCTAAACCTCTAAAAAAGGTTTACAAAAGCTCCTGTGCTTTCCAACAAGTCAATAGCCTTCTTTATACACCTTGGAGATCCTAGATCACATCTTAGATAATATAACAAAACATTAACTATAAAAAATGTCAAAGTATGTTCATATTTCAGGGAAAAGTTGTTTATTATTTTTTGCTGTTTTTATCACAAGAAAAAAATGATTATTTTACTTATCCAGTATGTTTCTTTTCTTTCTTAAAATAATTGTCTTAGATCAAACATATGAAAAAATAAGGTTTTTCAATATTGCATAATCCCTAAGTATCTTATTAATTATATTTCTACTTCTTAAAGTTATTAGTTCACAGATATGAGGACAGGGAAAAGCAAACATTTTTCAAACCATTAAGTTATTTCCATTGAAAATCAGGTGTATATTTACTTTTGTTTGGTGATTATCCTCTGAGCTTCTCAAATTTGTTACTTTTTCATTTTTCAATCCATCATGTTGATTTTTCTCTTCATCCAGGTCTGTGCAGTTTGGAAATTATACCTCTTTAGGAAGATCTGTGAAATCTTTTATGGGAAAAAGTAATCAAGTTCTGTCAACTGAATCACTCCTCTGTCAGTTCCTGAAAGACACACAGAATAAATTATGGCTGGCCAAATGTGACCTTTTAAAAACCACAGTGGCTCTTTAAGGTATAAGCTTTATCCCACCTCCTGCCAAAAGGAATGATTATGAGAGAAGCTCAGACCCTATTGTCAGTGTTGTATGTAATATTTATGCAGGGTAATCCCCTTGGCATGTAAATAATCCAGAATTTAAAAGTACTAAGTGAACAAACAAATACTAAAAATTCAAAATGTTGCCACACTCCCTAAGTGGTGAATTATCCAATCTTGGTTGTATTCCATGACTGAGGGAAAGCAAATCAATCAAAAATGAAAAATAACCTGTGTGTAGTAGTATGCATTCTGGGGAGAACTGGCTGTGTGCAAACAAAGTATTTTTATTTGACACAGTGCAATACATTTCTAAAAGTGGATCGGAAATACTGTATTTGTTTAACTGGTGTAATACACACACACACACACACACACACACACACACACACACACACACGGGGCTTGAGTAGGGTCCGAACGAGGTTTCAGAAGAAAAGGAAAGGGAAATTCATCTGGATTGGGAAGATTGGTATGAAGGCAGAGACAGAAAAGGGAAGGTAAATGTGAAATTAGCTGGATTGGAGCAAAGTCTTGGGAACTGAATGGGGTTGCAACTAGAGTTAAAGAGGCTCTCAATCACATGTAAAGCAGAGGCATATTTTTATGTGTTCCAGAGGCAACAGAGATACATTAAAGAGGAGAGAGAGAAAATTGGTAAAAGTTGTTTTATGAAAATATTGTCAGAGCATGAGCTTTTCTAAATCTCCATGAATTTCCGTGTTGTCTCTTAGTTTGGGAACATATAATTGGTAAGAATCTCAGGAGGCCGCCTAGTCTCTCCTCTCCAAGCAAGACCAAGCAATTCCTGACAGACATTCATTGTATTTTTAAATGATTAGTGGAGATGGCGCCATGACCTTGAAAGGTGATCAACTGCATTTTATATAGCACCTGCACAGTTATGGAAATCAACTCGGGTTTAGCTCAAGTCCATTCTTCAATTGATGCTATATCTTTTTGTTGAAATTGGGATGAGTGATGGGAAGAGTCTTTGCCATAACATCGGACTCCTATAATTCCAACTCCCTAAAAATAGGTCGGTGTTGTACATCAAGGCACTTCTTCATCTAAATGACTAACATAATGAAGAATACTTTAATTTTCTATGTGATTTTTAGAGCACGAGACCCTATAATATTTTTGCATATCCAGGTTTCTATTTGTTTTTTCGTCTTCCTGGAAACACTTCCCTTCTTATTTTTCTGACAAAATCCAACTCAACCTTCAAGAGGCAATTTGGATGTTAACTATAATTTAATAAAGCCTTTTCTTACCTCCTGCAATCTCTTAAACCAACTTCTGTCATAACAGTTATTACATTGCTGTAATAGTCTTCTTGCCCATCTGACTTTCTGCCTGGCCTTTGAGCCCCTGTGACTTCAATGACTGATATACAGTAGACTTTAACAGAAGATCACTGTGGTGGTTAATACTGAGTGTCAACCTGATTGGATTGAGGGATACAAAGTATTAATACCGGGTGTGTCTGTGTGGGTGTTGCCTAAAGAGATTAACATTTGAGTCAGTGGGCTGGGGAAGGCAGATCCACCCTTAATCTGGTGGGCACAATCTAATCAGCTTCCACTGAATATAAAGCAGGCAGAAAAACGTGAAAGTGAGAGATGGGCCAAGGCTCCAAGGCTACATCTTTCTCCTGTGCTGGATGCTTCCTGCCCTCAAACATCGAACTCTAAGTTCTTCAGTTTTGGGACTCGGACTGGTCCTCCTTGTCCTCAGCTTGCAGACAGCCTATCATGGGACTTCGTGATCATGTAAGTTAATACTTAATAAACTCTCCTTAACATAGATACAGATAGATAGATAGATAGATAGACAGATAGATAGATACATTGTATTTTTAAATGATTCGCAGAGGTGGCACCATGACCTTGAAAGGTGATCAGTTGCACTTTATATAGCACCTGCACAGTTATGGAATTCAACCCAGGTTTAGCTTAAGACCATTTTTCAATCGATGCCATATCTTTTCATTGAAATCAGGATAAGTGATGGGAAGAGTCTTTGCCATAACATCGGACTCCTATAATTCCAACTCCCTAAATATAGGTCGGTGTTGTACATCAAGGCACTTCTTCATCTAAATGACTAACATAATGAAGAATACTTTAATTTTCTATGTGATTTTTAGAGCATGAGACCCTATAATATTTTTGCATGTCCAGGTTTCTATTTGCTGTTTCATCTTCCTGGAAACACTTCCCTTCTTATTTTTCTGACAAAATCCAACTCAACATTCAAGAGGCAATTCGGATGTTAACTATATTTTAAAAAGCCTTTTGTAAAGGCTTTATTATATATGTGTATATATGTATACACACACACATATATATACACACACGTACAATCACTATGTAGATGAGTGAGTTTAATTAATTCTCATTTTACAAATGAGAAAACTGAGACTTTGTTAAAGATTACAAAAGTTTTTTGAGTTCTTGGTCCTTTCAACTGGTTCACACCCCCTCCCTAATTAGTGTTTGCCAAAACAAATGAACAAACAAAAACTGAAATATAAAGAAAGAGCTATAATCTGTAAATATAGTGAGGTTATGTACGAAACTAGTTAATTTGCGTTAAGGTAGATAGTACAGAGTAGCACATCTATGTCTCAGTGAATCAGAGTGCCTTAATTTGTCATGAAAGGAACTAGTGTAAGTGGGTTTGTTTGCTGTAGATTATTAGGGAGTCCACTTCATTCTTTTATGATACAGAATAGGGATGTATCCAATTGAATATAAGAACTATAATAAAAATTCTTTTCCAAAATCATAATAATCCAATGTACAATTATGGAATTCCAAAATTAAATTATCTATACCATTTTAGCTCTCACCATTTATTTGAATTTTTAGAATAAAAGTCAATGTTTTTCTGCTCGCTAACTTTGTTACTAATAAAGCTTTTGGTGGTGTATTTGTTGAGTATTTTGATTAGCATTTTTCAACTGATTGGAACAAAATGTAACCAAAGCTTCTCTGAAAATGCAACTATCTTTGTCAGTCACTTGTGGTTATTTATGAATACATTTCTCTGAATTTCAAACATTTTAAAATTCAAGTGAGGGGGCAGCAAAGAGAAAACACAAACTGCTATCTCAAATTTTTAAAAATTATTTTTACTTCCACATCAGCTTTGTCACACACAGACAAATTGTTATTAAGTTACTTTGGGTACATATGTGTATGTACATATAAATTTCATCAGTTCTTACAATAACTAATTCTATTTTTTGATACATTACAGTAGTGTGTGGGAATGACTTAGGAATTATGTATGCACCACAACCAATTTGACAAGAATATTTCTATACCATTGATTCATTAAATTAATAAAACATTATTTGTAGCACAATATAATGTTGCCCAAAATTCATGTTGGATTAGCCCAAAAGCAAACAAATGAAGTTTATGTTGAAACTCTTGACTGAATTGACTATAGCAGGGTTCCCCAATCCCCAGTACTGGTCCCTGGTCTGTTAGGAACACTGGTGCATAGCAAAAAGTGAGCAAATCAGGTTTCATCTGTATTTATGGCTGCTCCCCATCACTTGCATTACTTCCTGAGCTCTGCCTCCTGTAAGATCAGTGGCAGCATTAGATTCTCATAGGAGTGTGAACCCTACTGTGAACTGCACATATGAGGGATCCAGGCTGCACACTTCTTATGAGAATCTAATGCCTGATGATCCGTCACTATCTCCCATCATCCCCAGATGGAACCACCTAGCTCAGGACTCTCACTGATTCCACATTATGGTGAGTTGTACAATTATTTAATTATATACTACAACGTAATAATAATAGAAATAAAGTGCACAATAAATGTAATGAGCTTGAATCATTCCAAAACCATCACCCCCACCCCAGTCCATAGAAAAATTGTCTTCCATGAAACAGGTCCCTGGTGCCAAAAAAGCGGGGGACCACCAGACTACAGCATTTACAATAATATCAGATACAGTAATGTCAGATACTTCATCTTTGACAGAATATACCTCAAGAGGTTTATTTTGACTCTATAAATTGGATGAAAAATTAAATCACTATTGGTATTAAGTGATTTTCTACCAATACATTTGATGACACTGACATAAAACTGGTGTCTTTTCACCATTTGCAACATCCTTCTTTTGCTAATGAATCCAACATATTAGCAGCACTCTCTTCAGTTTTTGTATGTGCATGAGAATTCTGGTACCACTACTTGCATCAAAAAATGAGCAAATTCAATTGAGAGCAGTTATTTGATTCAAATAAATGTCACGTGCCACAGAACTATCTATAATAAACCTATATTTTGTAGCTACATGTATTAAATTGTTATCTTTAGGCACAGTCTTTTAACATAACTATGAACTGTTAAGGTTAGATGTTGATGTTTCATTGGCAGATTTTTATCTTCTGGTTTACATGTGGTCAGTAATATCCTCATGGTCTCTGTGGTGAGTGGCATATGTTGACGTTTTGTCAAATTAATCATTTATCAATTTGTCATCAAGTTTCCAACAGAAATTCACAACTTGAACCCGATTTCTTCTACCCAAATGAACTTTCTGCTTTTTATGTCATTGGTGCTGAAAAGTATATTGCCTAAAATGGGGGTAATATCAATAATATATAATAAATGCATAGTTGTAAATCTACACAAGGTAATAAATAATGAAACTGCAGTTGCAAGAGTATTCAAACTACTCTCTGTATACTTTTTACCACAGGATTGCTTAGCCTCTCCTTCTCACACATATTTCATATGTAGTTGACCTGTAATTTTCCAAATTTCCTGTAGAGCCCATCAGCTAGTAGTCTTGAGGCTTTTTACATTGGCAAGGACCAGTGGGACCAGTGGGACCAGTGGGACCAGCAGTGCCAGTGGGACCAGCGATGTCAGATGCTTCTTCCATAGCCCCATATTTCAAGGCTTACTCAGCTGCTTGCATCCTGTGTACTTCCTTTTATTAGGGAGTTTCCTGCATGCTGTCCCTGAAATGGATGTCTTAGTTATGTTGTATCAGGAGAGGGTTATCACTGGTTGCTAAAAGCCAGATTTGACCAAGCATTAGAGCAAGAACTTCCTTCGCTGCACATGCATCTCACATAGCCCTGGATACAATAGTAGAAATGGTGGGTCTTACCAATCCATCTTACCTTCTTTCACACACAACTAATGATAATACTAAGAAAATGAAAACTTTGATAGGAGACTTCCAGTTTCTGGATATGCATTTAGAGAGTTGAGAAGTTGCCACTTCATCCTAATAACAAGTGAAATGCTTAAAAGACTGAAAAATCAACAATCCAATCTTCTTGGATCTAGTAGAGAGCAAAAGACACAGGGTAAACTGCTACTCTTAAGATGATGGAGACAGACAGACAAATACAGCTTTCCAGAGTAAAGAGTAGAGACCCAAGAGTAGAACCCACCAAGGGAATCAGTGCTGGAGTGGGAAAAAGTGAGTTCTAATTAATAAATTGCTAAAGGCTCAGTGTGGACAACTGACAGAGTTAGAGACTCCAGGGGCAGTCAGTCAGGGTCAGGGTACTCCACCTGCTTTTGTGAGTTAGTTCATAGACGTTGATGAGTTTCTTATAGTAAATATCCAAGAAAAATTATCTTGTGCTTTCAGTAAGGGGAGGGGAAGAAGAACCATTTTGAAAAACACCAGAGCACTCTGCTCTTTTTAACAAGGCCTACCTTCAGGGGAAACTAATTAAATAGCACCTAGCCTGCTGGGGTATTATCAGAAACTGACTTGGGGGAAGAAATATACCCAATTCTAGCTCAGTATAATCATCCTATTCCACCTAATAGGGGAGGGAAAAAAAAAACTCTGAGAAACACTTATGAACCCACAGGTCAGAAGGATAGGCTTGCTGAAAGACTGAGCCTTAATCATACAATCATGGAACACTCCCTCTCCCACCACACCTTAACACTAGATTATTAAATGCCTATTTACAGCAGCTCATTTTATCCAGCATATCATGTCCAGCTATCAAGAAAAAATTACAAGGCATACCAGAAGGCCCACCCCCCAAACAAAGACCCACAATTTGAATAGATAGAGCAAGCATCAGAACTATACAGGGCAGGGATGTTGGGATTATCAGACCAAGACTTCAGAACCACTGTGATTAATATGCTAAGGATTTTTATGGATAAAGTGAATAACATGCAGGAATAGGAGGTCAATGAATGTAAGCAAAGAGATGGACATGCTGAGGAAGACCAAAACAAATGCTAGAGGTAAAAAACACTGTAATAAAAAATGAAGAATGCCTTTGATGGGAGTATTAGTTAACTGGACACAGATGAGGAAATAATCTCTGAACTTAAGGATATATCAAAAGACCCTCTAAAACTGGAAATCAAAGAGAACAAAGCGCCACCCCCTGCTCAAAATTAAGAATATTCAAGGACTGTGGGACTACTACAAAGAGGTAGCATGTGCATAATAAAATACTTGGTGGAGAAGAGAGAAAGAAACAGAAGAAATACTTGAAACAATAACAACTGAAGATTACCCACAAAAAAAATGTCAGACACCAAACCACAGATTCAGAAGTTCAGAGAACACAAAGCAGGATTAATGCAAAAACCCCCAATATCTAGGCATATTGTTTCAAGTTGCAAAATTAAAAAAATAAGGAAAGGAATTAACAATGAAAGAAGCAAGAAGAAAAGTAAAAACCCCTTTTATATAGAGGAGTAAAGGCAGGTCTTACATCCAACTTCTCATAAATCATGGAAGCAAGAAGAAAGTGAAGTGAAATATTTGAAGTATTGAGAGGAAAAACTGTCAACTTAGAATTCTGTATCCAGTGAAATTACCTTTAAAAGTAAAGGCAAAATATTTTCTCAAACAAATAAAAATTAAGATATTTTTGTCAGTATATTGCCTTGCTATAGATATTACAAAGATGTTCTTCAGAAAGAAGAAATATAATGTAGGTCAGAAATTCAGATCTACATATAAAGAGCACTGAAAAATAAGTATTGAAGTTAAACAGAAACATTTATTTTTCTTATTTCTAAGTGACTTGATAGGTAACAGTTTGTCCAATACAATAATAGCAAAAATATATTTTATTATATATGCTTGTGTGTGTGTGTGTGTGTATACTTAGGTATGCTTATATGTAATCGAAATGAGCTACAACAATGATACAAGGGACAGGAGGGAGAAATTAGAATTATTTTATTATAAAGTACTCACTATGCAAGAGTGGTATAGTGTTGTTTGAATGGTGACTTGGATTCGTTGTAAATGCATATTGCAAACTCTAGAGCCACCACTAAAATAAAGTTGTAAAAAAGTGTAACTGATATGTTAACAAAAGAATCATAGAAAATGTTCAATTAAAACCATAAAAGGAAGAAAAAGAGAAGACAAAAATAGAATATGAAAGAACGAAGGTAAGAAACAGAAAACAGTAACAAATATAGTAGACATTGATCCAAGTATATCAGTAATCACTGTGAAAATAAATGGCCTGAATGCACAAATTAAAATACAAAGGTTGTCAGAGTGAAAAAAAAAAAAAAAACAAGATTCAACTATATGTTGTTTAAAAAACCCACTTTACATGTAAAGACACCTATAGATTAAAAGTAAATAAAGAAAGAAAATGTATCATGCTAACACTAACCAAAAGACAACATGGTAGCTATATTAATTTCTGATGGAGCAGACTTTAAAGCAAGAAAAGTTTTTAGTGCTAAAGAAGGGCGTTACATAATGATATAGGGTTCTATTCTCCAAGAAGACATAATAGTCTTTAACATGTGTGCACCTAACAACAGAACACCAAACTACATGGGGCATAAATTGATAGAACTACAAAGAGAAATAGATGAATTCACTATTATCATTGCAGACTTTAACATCCCCCTATCAGAAATGGACAGATCCAGCAGGCAGAAAATCAGTAAGGACATAGTTGAACTCAACAGCAACATCAATCAACTGGATATAATTGACATCTATAGATTACTTCATTCAACCACAGCAGAATACACATTCTTCTCAAGCTCACATGAAACATTCACCAAGATGGGCCATATTCTGAGACATTACAACAGTTTAACAATTTTTTAGAAAATATAAATCGTTCAATGCCTATTCTCAAACCATATTGTAAATAAACTAGAAATCGATAACAGAAAGATTACTGGAAAATTCTAAAATACATGGAGGTTAAATGATACTCTCTAAATAACACATACGTCAAAGAAAAAATCTTAATGAACACTTAAAAATGTTTTGAACTAAATGAAAATGAAAATACAACTTATCAAAATTTGTTAAATGCAGTGAAAACAGTGCTTAAAGGGAAATTTATAGCATTGAATGCATATATTAGAAAAAAGAAAAATCTAAAATCAGTAATCAAAGTTTCCACTTTGGGAAACTACAAAAAGAAGAGATAAAAAGAATTAGAGTAGAAATCACTGAAACTGAAAATAGGAAATCAGTATAGAAAATCAACAGTACTAAAAACAGGTTTTTGAAGATTAATAAAATTGACAAGCCTTTAGCCAGGATATCTAAAACAATATAAAGGATGCACATTCTAATATCAGAAATGAAATAGAGGATATCATTATCAATCCTACAGACATTAAGAGGATAATAAAGGAACACTATGAGCAACTCTATGTCTACAAATTTGATAACCTAGATATAACGGACCAATTCTTTGAAACACAAAATCTTCCAAGACACATACAAGAAGAAATAGACAATCTGAACTGGTCTATATCTGTTAAAGAAATTGAATCAAAAATTAGTTACCTTTCAGAACAGAGAGCACAATGTCCAAATGAGTGTACTGGTGAATTCTAGCTACCATTTGAAAATGAATTTTTATCAATAGTCCAATTATACAAAGAAATTGTACAATGTGTTTCAAAGACAGAAGCAGAGGGAATTCTTCTTAAGTTATTCTATGAGCCCACCATTACTCTAATACTCAAACTAAAGACATTATAATGAAAAATAAGTACAGTCCAGTATCTCTAATGAATATAGATGCAGAAATCCTCAACAAATATTGTCAAATTGGATTCAACAATGTATAAAATTAATTATACAACACCACCAAGTGGGATTTTTCCCTGGTATGTGAGGCTGGTTCAACAGTCAAAAATTAATTAATGTAGATCACTTCTTCAAGAGGCTAAAAAAGGAAAATCACAAAATCATATAATTTGATGCCAAAAAAAGCATTTGACAAAATCCAACACTTATTAGTTACAAAAACACCCAGTAAACTAATAGAGAGAAACTTTCTCAACTTGACAAAGAATATATACAAAAACCCCACAGCAAACATCTTACTTAGTGGTAAGAAACTTGAAGTTTTCCCAGTAACATCATGAAGAAACCAAAGATATTTCCTCTTACCACTACTTTTCAACATCCTAGTGGAAGTTATGGCTAATGCAATAAGGCAAGAAAAGAAAACTAAATGCTATGAAGATTTGGAAATAAATAAATAAAATTATTTTTGTTCTCAGAAGACAAGATCTTCCATGTAGAAAATTTGAAAGAATTAAATATAAAATCTCCCAGAATCACTTATTAAAGCAATTATGATGAGGTTGCAGGATACAAGTATTCAAAAGTCAGTTGCTTTCTATATACCAGTAATATACAAGAATAATTTGAAATTAAAATCATAATACCATTTACATTGGCATTTCCCCTAAAACTGAAATACTTAGTTATAAATCTCACATAATATGCACAACAGCTGTATGAGAAGAACTACGGAACTATAATGAAGGAAATCAAACACTAAATGAATAGTGACATATTCCAAGTTCATTGATAGGAAGACTCAAACTGAGAAGATGCCACTTCTCAACTTGATCTACTGATTCAGTGTAATGCCAACCAAAATCACAGCAAGTTTGTGGATATCAACAAACTGATTCTAGTCAGGTGCAATAGCTTGGGCTTGAAATTCCAGATATTCAGGAAGCTGAGGAAGAAGGATGGCTTTTAGCCCAAGAATTCAAGACTAGCCTGAGTAATACAGTGTGATCTTGTCTCTACAAATTTTTTTTTTTTAATTAACCAGGTGTGGTGGTACACTCCTGTAACCCCAGACACTCAAAAGGCTAAGGCGGCAAGATCACTTGAGCCTAGGGATTTCAGGTTGCAATGAGCTATGATTGTGCCACTGCACTGTAGCTGGGCAACAGAGTGAGACCCCATCTCTTACAACAAACAAGCAACAACACAAAAAGCCTGAATTTAACGTTTTTATAGAGAGACAAAAGTCTCAGAATAGCCAGCACCTTATGGAAGGACAAGGACAAGAACAAAGTTGGATGACCAACACTGCTCAACTTCAAGACCTATTAGAACACTATAGTAATCAAGACAGTGTGGTATTGGTGAAAGAGTAGATCAATGCATCCATGAAACAGAATACAGAGCTTAGAAACAGACCCACATAAATGTAGTCAACTGATCTTTGGCAAAGGAGCAAAGGAAATACAATGGAGTAAAGACAGTCTTTTCAGAAAATGGCAATGAAAAAACTGAACATCTAAATGCAAAAAAAAAAAAGTCTAGACACAAAACTGACGTTTTTCACAAAAACTAACTTAAAAGGAATCGTAGACCAAAATGTGAGATGCAAAAGTATAAAACTAGAAGACAACATAGGAGGACACATAGGTGATATTGGATATAGCAATGACTTTTTAGACACAACATGAAAAGTACAATTCACCAAAAATATTGACATGCTGGAATTTATCAAATGAAAAATTTCTGTTTTGTGAAAGAGAATGTAAAGAGAATTAGAAGACAAGCAGTAACCTGGGAGAAAATATTTGCAAAGACACATCTGATAAAGGGCTATTACCCAAAATATATGAAGAACTTTTAACCCAACAATAAGAAAACAAACAACCCATTTAAAAAATGATCCAAAGACTCTAGCAGATTCCTTATCAAATAAGATATATAGATGGCATATAAACATATTAAAAGATCCTCCACATCGTATGTCACCAGGGAAATGCAAATGAAAACAATGAGGTACCTCTTACACACCTATCAGAATGGTCCAGATCTGGAACACTGATAAAAACAAATGCTGACAAGGATGTGGAGCAACAGGAACTCTCATTTATTGTTGGTGAAAATGCAAAATGGTAACCTCTTTGGAAGGCACTTTGGCAGTTTCTTAGAGAAGTAAACCCATTCTTGCCATATGATCTAGCAATTATGCTCTTTGGTATTTACCCAAAGGAGATGAAAACTAATGTCCACAAAAGAAACTTGCACAAAGATTTTTATAGCAGCTTTTTGAAGAACAAATTTTTCGTATATATTTAACGTAAGCAACATGATGTTTTGGGATACATATACATAGTACATTGTTACTAGAGTAAGGCAAAATAATGTATCTATCATCTTACATAGTTACCCTTTATTGTGTGTGGCCAGAGCAGGTAAAATCTGCTTCAAGACACATTAGAAAACCACAGTAATCAAGAAAGTGATTGTAATCAATGTCATGATTACTGTAGTGTTCTAATAGGTCTTGAATTGACAAAGTCAAATATGCAGAGTTAAAGAATAAAACACTGGTTACCAGGAAGAAAGATAAAAGAAATGGAGAGATGTAGTTAAAAGGATACGAAATATTAGATATGGAGGATGAACAAGTCTAGAGATCTAATGTAGAACATGAGAATTATAGTTAATATTTTATAGTAGCTTTACTAATAATTAGCCAAAACATGGAATCAATATGTCCTTTAGTGGGTGAATGGGTAAGTTAACTGAAGTGCATTCAGACAATGGAATATTATTCAGTGCTAAAAAGAAATGAGCCATCAAGCCACCAAAAGACATGGGGAAAACGTAAATGTATATTAGCCAATCAAAGAAGCCAGTCTGAAAAAACTACATACTACATGTATGAATACACGTATGATTCCAACAATATGACATTCTGAAAAAGGGAAAACTATGGAGACATTAAAAAGGTTAGAGGGGTCGTGCACACCTGTTACCCCTGCACTTCGGGAGGCCGAGGCGGGCAAATCATGAGGTCAAGAGAACAAGACCATCTTGGCTAACATGGTGAAACCCTGTCTCTTCTAAAAAATACAAAAATTAGCCAGGCATAGTGGCGCATGCCTGTAGTCCCAGCTACTCAAGAGGCTGAAGCAGGAGAATTGCTTGAATCCGGGAGGCAGAGGTTGCAGTGAGCCAAGCCAAGAATGCACCACTGCACTCCAGCCTGGTGACAAAGCAAGACTCTTATCTCTAAATAAATAAATAAAGGACTGAGTGTGGTGTCTCACACCTGTAATCCCAACACTTTGGAAGGCTAAGGCAAGTGGATTGCTTGAGCCCAGGAGTTCAAGACCAGCCTGAGCAACATAGCAAAACGCCATCTCTACCAAAAAATAAAAAAAAAAATAGCAGGCCATGGTGGTGCGTGCCTGTAGTCCCAGCTTCTAGGGAGGCTGAGGTCAGAGAATTGCTTGAGCCTGGGAGGCAGAGGTTGCAGGGAGCTGAGATCATGCCATTGCATTTGAGATCCGGGGCAACAAAGGGTGACTCTGTCTCAAAAAATAAGTAAATAAATAAGATTGGGGTTGCCGTGTTTGGGTGGAAAGAATAGGGAAAACACTGCACAGAAAAACAAATGTAGCTTTTCACCGAAGACCAAAATGACTAAAACATATTTTTTTGGAAGTTTTTTGAAATATAATTTCTATCTTTGCAACTGCAGGTGATGAGTGTGAGTTTTACTCCTCTGCTTTTATATGATCTTCCACAGCACATGAAGTATCAGTTGCTGGGGCCCATCTATGGAAGGTGTTTCTGTTTCCCTGGCAGGATGAGTCCATCCACATCCTATCTGAGCTCAGAGAAGTGGACAGGGGAGATTAAGGACATATTAGGGTCTTACATGATCTGCTTTTATCTTAAACTGTGTCTGATGAAATGGGACACTGTACTCTTGAGAGGATAATTAACTCTATTTTTGTTTGTTTGTTTGTTTGTTTTTATTCAGGAGATGGGAAATGGGTAGAGAATGAAAGGAAAAAAACATTCTGGGAAAATATCTAACCTGCTTCTGGAGTCAGACAGCATGGAGCTTAAATCCCAGCTTTGCCTCTAAGTAAATTAGAGTCCTAGGAAAATTTAGTGAACCTCTTTATACCTCAATTTCTATGTTTAAAACTGGTGAGAAAAACACCTTCTTTATAGAACTGAAATGAGGAGTAAATAGTCATCTATTTTAAAGCTCTTACTATTGGACCTAGCACAAGCAGCTAGCCATTGCAAGGCATCTATCAATTTTATTTTTTCATTTAATTCATACAAACGATGTAAAGGATGTAACTATATTTCTGCTCTAAATATTGAGGCCCAGAAAAGTAAAATAACTGTACACAGGACAGAGCTAGTATCCAGACTTGGGTTTTCCTGACATAAAAGCCTGTGATGAATGAAGTGGTGCATGAAGATAGCATATTTGAGGATATAATTCCAGGGACAATGAACTAAGGCCAGGGAATGCAACAGAAAGAAGAAAAGCCAAAACAAGGATGCACCATCCAAATGGCAACTGAAGAGGACTTATAGGACCTTCTGGGGAGCTTTAAGAACGGTCCCAAAATACCAGCGTGGGCAGATGAAGTCACGTCTCCACGTTTCTCATTCCCCAGTGGTCAGCACTGACTATGTTGCAGGAGAGATGTACGGCCCAGTCGGAGACAGACCAGGCACTCTGAAGTTGCAGGTGCTGAGGGTTTTCCAGGCCTGTGAGGATCTGGCTGCCTCCATACTGGGCGAAGAAAGAGGCAGGGTATCTAATGGATCTGAACCAGCTAGTCACTGGGGAGCTTGGGTCTGTTTGCCTCCAGAGCTTGCACTTTTTCTAATATACTGCATGATTTTCTGGAATACAGATACAATGACTTACCAGTACAAATCTTTCTGTGGGATGGTTCCAGTTCGTTGACCTGGAAGGAGGTCAGACGGCTGTAAGATGTGATTTCGTTCTGATAATTACTTCCTTTGTTTTGTTTTGCTTTGCTTTGTTTCGAGACCGAGTCTCTCTCTGTCGCCCAGGTTGGAGTGCAGTAGCGCCATCTCGGCTCACTGCAAGCTCCGCCTCCCGGGTTCAGGCCATTCTCCTGCCTCAGCCTCCTGAGTAGCTGGGACTACAGGCGCCCGCCACCATACCCGGCTAATTTTTTGTATTTTTAGTACAGACGGGGTTTCACCGTGTTAGCCAGAATGGTTTTGATCTCCTGACCTCGTGATATGTCCACCTTGGCCTCCCAAAGTGCTGAGATTACAGGCGTGAGCCACTGCGCCCGACTTCTGATAGCTACTTTTTAAACTGCGCCTACCAGGTGGCACAATTGCAAATTGAGGGGGATTATGGTTTAATTATTTCCGTATTGCATGCAAAGGAAACCTTGATGGTTCTCAATCTTGAAACCATATTAGAATCACCTGGAGAGCTTAAACGAAATCCAGAAACCCAATTTCCATTTCTCAGAGATTCCGATTTATTTGATCTGAGATATATTCTGGTGCTGCAGATATGCAAACTCCCCGGGTGATTCCAAGGTGAAGGTAGGTTTGAGAATCACTGATTCAGAAGCCAGCAGCCAGAGCAGCTGTCCAGTCTTTGTCTTTGTAGATCACATCCTTATATAGTCCTGAAACTTGCCCAAGAGTCTCCTCAACGTTCACTTCATTTTGCTCATATGAGAACAGCTGTTAAGTGACGCTGTCATTCCTCTCCCATCCTCCCTCCCACTGCATTCCCAGCTGAGGTAATTCCCTTATCCCAAATTCTCCCTGTGTCTTTGGAGGCCAGAGGTTACAGGTTTGGTTACACATACCTTTTATAAATAGAGAAGAGAGCCCCGAGAAGATGAGGCTGAAGAGAAATAAACATGTTATATAAATGAAAAATCAATAACAGAATATATCATGTTAAGGTAATTTTTCCAGACATACACTTTTCATGTTAGACTACTTCAAAAATATAGAAGAAAACTATAGTCACCTAGAGCTAATCACTGTTAAGACGCTGTGTTTCTTTCAGTAGCCTTTACTTATGTGTATATGTGTATTCATTGTAACTTCCTTGTTTAATTAAGTGTCTTTTCTTAAGCATCTTTCAATTATCAAATGAATGATGTGATTCTTCAAAGCCACTGATGGTGGATGACCATATCTGTCACTGCAGTTTAGAACTGACGAAGGAGGGGCTGTGGCTCTCCTAGAAATCCCTTGCTGGGCAGAGTCATTTGCCATAAGGAACCTCTATTGTCCCTGCCTGGTTCTTCTCCTACAGCCAGAATCAATCTGCCAGAGGCAAGGTTAGGCAGGTGATGCTCTTGCCAGAAAAGTCTTGGGGTAGTCGGCTCTCTGAAGGCAGGGGCTGTGTGCTCTCTCCCGGCTCTCCTGCTGCACTTTGCTTGGCCTCAGACTCTGCACAAAGGAGATTGTCAGTAACTGGGAATTGACCGAGAACTATGTCATTAAAAATTCATAAATACCTCCCAGCATTTCAATGAATATCCAAAGAATATGGTGCCCTTAGCTACATTATTGTATAATCTAATCAATAAGAAGATGAAAACAAGGACCAGAGAAGCTCCTCAATGTCCTAATTGTTTATCAAGAAACAAGAGAAAAGAATAGAAAGTGTTTGGTCCTGAAGCAAAAGGAATAGGTCACCTTTAAGCGTGTTCATTTCACTTCAGCTGCCAGATTCAGTCCCTTTTCTCTTTCTAATTGCCTGGGTGTTTTGTTTGTTTTTGCTTGTTTTCAGTTTTTTAAAAATTGTTGAATTTCCCAGGAATTCACCTATTTTTTTTTCTCGAAAAGCTAGATTTTGGACTATTACATTTTACTTCTTCATATTTTTAACTCATTGTTTTCTGTTTTACTATTTACTGTGTTCTATTTCTTATATTATTAGGGTATAGTTTAATAATTATTTGAATTAAAGAATAGTTCAATTTACATCCTTTTGGCAACATGCATTGCAAGTTTACCATTTAACACTGATTTCGTCACATTAGACAAGATTATGCTTTGTTCTCATATTGTTGGCTTATGAAAAATCTGATGCTGAGATTTCATTCTTATTCTCTTTAAGCAAATTTTCAAAGTGATTTTTTCAGTGATTTCTTGTTAACGTATTATTTTCCATTGTTAATTGATTTGTGATGAAATTTGTGATGAAAGTACCTTGGCTATTTTATAATTTGAACAAGGTCTGATATTTTTTCCAATGTTCTCAGACTTTAATGTGCATATAAATCCTCCTGAGATCTTGTAAAAATACAGATTCTGATTCTGGAAATCTGGAGTCACAGAGGTTGCTGCCTACCTGTCAAGACCCCAGAGGAGGTCCAGGCTGCTAGTCATAGAGCCTATATAGCTTGAGTAGCCAGAATGTAGATTATGAACATTTTTAAAATAGTTCAGGGATGTTTGTAAAGAAGTAATGTTTTAATTTTATGTTGTAATAAATGTTGTAATGTTGTAATAAACAGATTACAAACAAAATATTGCAATTAAATATATATGTACTTACTGTAAATATATTGTAAATACAATCTTTGAGGGGCATTATATGCTTTAAAAGCAAAGACTTTAGAGCTAGATGGCTTGCATTCAAAATCCTCTGAAGTCACTTTCTACACATGACCACATGGAAAAGCAACTTATCTGCCTCGCAGAGTACAATCATGACAAATAATGAATATCTGTAAAGATAAGTGTTTTTGTTTTTATTATTTATTATACTTTTTGTATTTTTCCAAGCATTATGAAAAGTAGTCACTCTATATATTTAGATGTTCTGTAATTTAGTGCAGAAGAATTCACTATTGTTAGGTATTTATTATGTATTTTATATATTTAATACTAATAAATGTCTACTATATTACAAGTAGTATTATGATTCATGGTTCATTTCGTTTGAGTTTGCCTACTTTGAATATTTCTATGCCATTTTCTTTTTTGTGTCGATTATAAGCATCAGGCAATAGGACTTTAATCCCAAAGGCTTTAATTCAAGAGTCATTGCTTTGATCAAGTTTATTTATTAAACTGCTCTAGTTAAAGTAGAACCAGATATAATCATGGCAAAAGCTTAATAATATTATTAATAAGATAAGTGACTAACACATTCTTTGCTGTGTATATGTTTCATTATTCTTATAAGCAGCCTTTTGGCTTATTTTGAGAAATAATTTAGAGGTAATTCAGTCTCACTTTCCACTCAATGTACAAGATTCCAAAATGGTTGTCAATTAACTTTCATCACCAGTAACTTGCACCTATATGTCCCTCTTCATCCCATCTCCATGCTTCTTTCAAGAAGTATTCATTATCCCAAATTTTAGGTTTCTTTTTATGTTGCCTAGTTTAGAATACATTTATATGTATTGAGCTTGGAAAATATACTGATTGATTGTAATGGTTTTGAATATTAACAATAATGGTATTTATACTGTATCTAGTATTTGTATTGCTATTTTTGTTCAATATTATTATTTCTGCATCATATATATTTCTAGACTTCATCCACTTCGTTGCTTATAGCAATAGTTTATTCATTATCACTGCTGAAGATATTTCACTGTGTTTATTACTACAGTGTATTTATTCATTCTCTTGTTGATAAATATTTGAATTTTTTTCCCAATCTTTTACTATTATGAACAGTGGTGCTATGAAGATTCATGCTAAATCTCCCGGGGCACATGCACTTGGAACTGGTGAATGTTTGACTTCACAAGATGTTTCTACATTGTTTTCCAAGGTAGTTACACTAGTGAATATTAATACATAAGTGTTTTACTTTGCCTCCTTGATTTTGCCAACGTAGTGGTACAAAATGATATCTCTTTGTACTCTTCATCAACATTTACATGATTACTACCAAAGCTAAAATGAATGTTTCACATAGTAAATAGTAATATATACTGCCTTTGCTCTAAAATTTCTGTTCATGTTTTTTCTATTTATTAATTAGGTATATTTCTCATTCATTTTTGTTTGCAAGGGTTTTTTGCGTATTTTTAAATTCCAGCTTTGGTCTGTTACATGGGTTGCAAATATCTTTTTCTACTTTCTGGCTTATATCTAATCTTTAAATAGTGCCTTAATGGAGGTACATTCTTAATTTTTTAAGATTAAACAGCTAAGGACTCATCAATTCCATCAAGGTGTCCTTTAAACTTGTACCTGGTGCAGGCAGTTCTCCCTTAGCACCTGTTCAAATGCTTGTAGAACAGCCTTTGTCATAAAATAGTTTATTTTGGTGTTTCCTCAGTTTGACTGTGAACTCCTTGAGAACGAAAATTTGTAATTTCCTTATTTATTATATTGGAGTAAACATAATTCATTTCTCACAAGTTTGCTTTGAGTATCAAATGAGCAATTGACTGTAACATATTTTGTTGGTTTAGGTTATATTAAAATGTTACATCGTATTTATAATATACTGCTCTAATGACTCCAAATTGGTCTAGCCAGCGTTCAGGTACACAGAGACTACGGAGTTTATGCTTTTGTTATTACATCATGATTGAAACCACTTAAGTGCTTTCATTGAACTACCCTAAGCACAGTCTATGTTAAATTTCTGCCCAAGTAATCCAAGTCTTCCCCGCAACACCCCCAAACAGAACACTGCTACGGTATGCTTTTCTTCTTTAAAAGTGGAGGAGAGAAAGACATTTGTTGGGAAAAGAAAGTCCCAGGGTGCTGGAGAAACTTAGGGTGTTTGTCTGCATTGCACAAATTTCTGCATACATGCTCCCCCAACACTAGTGACAACTTCACCCTGAGAAAGTCACATTCATTCTCCTGTGATCTGCAGCCCATGCTTGAGTATGGTTTCTCAGGTAGGAGCCTATTGGGTGGGAACACGGGCAGGTTTGTAAACTTACAACAAAGCCACACTAACTGGACCCCATGGTAATTGAAAGTACAACCTTAGCGTTTTTGTACCACACTGTAATCAACTGAGTTGGGGAAATTGTTTCCTCTGATACCAGGAACAGGGATAACAAGGAGAACGTGGCCTGAGTACACCAACCGAGCTCCCTGGGCACAGCTGGCTTTTTCAGAACACCTTTGCATGAATGGGCACAGTGGCATGGCACTCCCAACAGGAAATGTATATTCAGAAATCCTTTTGAGATTTCTCCCTGTTCTCCTTCCCTTGTCATTCATTATTTTATTTCCTTTAGGTTTGATTAAATAGCCTGCTCTGTTACCAGAACAAAATTAATGATTCAAGTGTACAAGGAACCAAATTAATCTCTCTTGACCTTTCTAATATGAAGTGTAATCTTTTGTGGCTGTAAGAAAGAGAACTTTGTACAAACTGAGGTTAAGCATGATTAAAGAATGCCTGTGTAACATGAAAATATTCTGCACATTATTTTCCTGGTGAGAGGTTTTACAACATCAGGAAAATGCTATTACAGATATTTTTGTTTAAAAAAGATCATTATCTTAAAGGTAATGTTAGAATCCTTAAGGTTTGGGAGAGGAAGAATTTTAGAAAAAATACAATTCGATACATAAAATGGAATTCAGTATCTTACTGTTAGTTCCTTGCCATGTCTAAATTTTCACTATAGGAGAAATACAGTGAGTCGTAGCAGCTACAGGTTTTACATACTTGGTTAATTAGCAATTCTTACCAAACCGAGTGTATCATTTCTCTTTAGAATCCTACATGGCCTCGATTAGACATATTTACGGGAAAAGTCAATGGATAAGACATTAGAGGCCAACCTCAAAGTCAGAATAGAGCAACCGTAGACCTTAGAGAAGTGCTTTATTAGCCAAGAATTGGTTGGTTATTGATCCTGGTCTGTATCCCTGGTCACAATAGCACTTACCCTAATTTTTCTAGTGTAAATATAAGTAAATTTGAATGGGTGTTGCTGAAAACAATCTGTAAATCTACATTTTGTGGTTTTGGTTGTAATTGTAGTTACTGGAAGGTTCAATATCTGGGGCATGTGGAGGAGACAAGGCTGTGGCCTGGTACTCTGCTCTCTGCAAATACCTCCTGAAGCACTTTCTCAAGGGCTATTAAAGCAACTCTGGCTCTCTCTATTCAGAAGCACAGAAACCACATGGGTACACAGCCGAAAGGAAACCGGGGGCTGGGATGAGTATTGTCAGAAGATACGTTGTGCATTTAACTTAGACTCATTCCCTCCCCTGCCTCCCCGAGGTCAACCAAGCAATTAAGGAAGAAAGATATGAACAGTTTCAATGCTTTTCTGAAGGTAAACAATAATAAATTCACATTGGTTGCAACATTGTCATTCCCCAGGCTTTGAGTCTTCTTTTCTTTTCCATTGTTTGTCTCACCCTCATCTTATATTTGATTTTAGAGAGTTTATAACAAACACTGTATTCTTATCACAACCTAAGTTTGAGTTGTACTGGGAAACACTTCCCCTTAACAGAAGATGCTAGAGGGTTAATGAGGGTTAATGGGTATTGTATTTCACCTGGATATTGCCAAGAAATTTTAGCTGAGATGAAGTGGTGGTGGGAAATGGCTTCGGTGATGATGAAACAAGCACAAATAAAGCGTTGAAGAAATCACACCACTGGAAGACCATGAAATAGGAATTTTGTGAGTCTGAATTACTCTAGTGCTGAGGTATCATCATTTTCATTCTTTCCAAAGAACTCTGTACCTTTAACTTCCATTGAAACATTACCTAGAAATTGTTTCTGCAAAAGGAAAAAGTAATAATTAGACATGTGAAAAAAATGATGTGAATTAAATTTTCTGAACAATACTTGCACACACACACACACACACACACCAAATCATAACAGAATCTTCAGAAGAAGCGATGAGTGGTGAAGATGGATCTTCTGGATCTTATACAACAGCCAGTTATCTGCTTTCTGGCTGGAGAGTGGTTGTCCACTTGCGTTAAGTAAGTAATTTGTGTTTACTGGGGGGCAATCTATTAACTCCAAGCAATGTTTTCTTCTAGTTGGCACTTCTGTTTTTACAGCTGATGTCTCTAGCTTCAGGTCCTCACCATCTCTTAGTCCCAGCCACAGTGAACAAATAACATTCTCCAAAACTTGTATTTTCAGTTCATATTTCAGTGGCTTGCCACATGCTGTTTCCTCTGCCTACTACACCATTCACACCTTTTTCTCTACCTGGCAATTATTTGCACTCTGGAGACTCTCACCAAGTGTTGCCTTCTCTGGAAAGCAAGATGCCTCCCAACCCATTCTATATTCATGCAGAAATATGTGCTGAATTCTGACAGTATAATAGCATTTCAATTATTCCTGCAAAACTGTGAGCTCTCTGCAAAGAGGGAGAGTGTGTTGGTTTGTCTGTCTATAGAAAGCAACCGTCCTACTGTTTGTGATGCCATCGCTACACTCAATAAGTATTGACTGATGGGTGAATGCATGGGTGAATAAATAAATGAGTGAGCGTGCCGAAGTCTCTTGGTAAGCCTAGGCAAGCCCATCAAAGTAAGGCAGAATTTACAACCAAAATGCATGTTTAAGGGTTAGGTAAGTGACCTAAATTAAAGTGACGTGGATGGCATTTATGTTGCCTAAGCAGATTGATATATATATGCATTGTTGCTAGGTCTTCTACTTTTCAAGATTAACCAGAAATTTTGCTTTATATTTAGAACCAAAGCAAATATATTTGCTTTATATTTATTTAATTTTGGAAATTTACTATATTTTGTGTGGTCCACACTGTCCCAGATAAAATTATTCACCAGAAAATTCTGTAGTGTGAGACATGCCCAGCTCTGTTTCTCCAACAAAGTAAGATCTCAGAGTCATCGAAAGATAATGAATGATATGGACAAGACAAGGTGCCTTCAGGACCTCAGAACTAAATACACTTAGAGGGTTGACCAATTGCTTGGATAATGAAGCCAGTTACTTGGCCTTGGAATTTATTTTGCCTAAGAGAACTTGTATGGAATCAGGAAAGTGTAATGTCCAATGTTCAAGACAGTCTCCATTGACAGCATCTGGGAATCCATTATCAGTGAGGTCATGATAAGGCAAAGAGAGCTAGAAAGACAGAGAACCCAAGAGCACATGTCAGCCAAAGCCACAGAATACAACTATCAAGATGTGTCAAAGAGAGAGGCTTATTTGAACAATAGATGATTATCTATTTCTATGGAATCTACTAGAAAGCTACTAGAACTAATAAGTGAATGTCTCATTCTGTTTTATGCTGCTATAACAGAATACCTGAGACTGGGTAATTTATAAGGAATATATCTTTATTTCTCACAGTTCTGGAGGCTGGGAAGTCCAAGATTAAGTGCCAGCCAGCATCTAGCGAAGGCTATTCTCTGCTTCCAAACTGGAGCTTCTTTCAGAGTGGAGGAATGCTGTGTCCTCGAATGGCAGAAAGCTGAAAGCAAAAGTGATGAGCTACTTCTGGCAAGACCTCTAGAATGACATTAGTCTACTCATGAGGCCAGAGCCTTCATGCCCCAAATACCTCCCCAAAGGCCTCACCTCCCAATACCATTGCATTGAGGATTAAGTTTCCAACACATGAATTTTAAGGAACACATTCAGACCATAGTAGTAAGTTTAGTAGTCACAAGATATAAAATCATTGCAAAAATAAATTGTATTTCTACATTCTAGTAACCCAAAACCAAAAATTAAAATAAAAAATGTCAATTACAATATCATCAAAAATAGGAAACTAGGGATAAATAGGAAACATAAAATTAAAAAAATAGAAAATATGGATAAATCTGGGGGAGAAAGAGATATGTGTCTGGGAATGGTGGCTCGTGCCTGTAAACCCAACAGTTTGGGAGGTCATAGATATAAATGTAAAACATAAAAGTATACAACTTATAGAGGAAATAAAATTCTTTATAATTTTGGATTAAGTAAAAATATCTTAGGTAAGATGCAAAAAGTCCAGTCTGTGACAGAAAAGAAACTGCTAAATTGAAATTCATCAAAAATAAAAACTTCTGCTCTCCAAAGCCATTAAGATAACAAAAATAAATGTCATAGACTGAGAGATAATTTTTTCAATTCATATATCTAATAAAGAACTTGTACCCACAAGATATGAAGAACTCTCAAGATACTGTAATATGGAAACAAACAACCTAACAGAAATGGACAAGTGATTTGACAGACACTTCATCGAAGAAGACAAACAGATGACTCATAAGCACATTAAAAAATGCTCGGCATCATTAGTCATTGGGGTATCCAAATCAAAATACAATGAAATACCACCTTATGCCCATTAGAATGGGTACAATCAATAAGTCCCACATATCAATGGTTGGCAAAGATTGGGAGAAACTGGAATTCTGTTACACTGCTGGTAACAAAATAAATTGATATAACCACAGTGGAAAACAACTGGGCAGTTTCATAAAAAGTTAGACATATACCTGTCATATGATCCAGCCATTCTACTTCTAGATACTTGTCCAAGAGAAACAAAAACATATGTTTTTGGAAAGATTTATTCATGAATGTTCATAGAAGCTTTTTTGTAATAACCAAAAACTGGAAACACCCCAAATTTTCATCAGCAGATGAATACATCAACAAGTGGTGGTATACAATACAATGGAATGCAACTGAGCAATAAAAGTTATGAATTATTGACACGCAACTACAGGGTTGAATCTCAAAATAATTATGTTAAGAAAAATAAGCTTGGCCAAAAAAATACATGTGGTATAATTTCATTTATATAAAATTCTAGAAAAGGAAAATGAATGTATAGTGACAGAGAACAGGTCAGAGGTTGTACGGAGGCAGAGGGAAGGATTACAGAGAGGTAAGAGGAAACTTGCAGGTAATAGATCAGTTATTATCTTGATTGCTATAAAGGTTCCATAACTGTGTAAATAAGCCAAAACTTACTAAATTGCACATTCTAAATATACAGTTTATTGTGTGTTAATTATACCTCAACAAATCTATTAAGTGAAATATGGAGAAGACTCCATCTGCTGGGTTGGCCTGCAGTGTTGAAAAATGAGCAGACCAAGGTCATTCCTGGTTCCAGAAAAGATGACTCTCCAGCTGTTTCTCCATGCAAGGACTTAGGCCTGGGAAAAATGAGTGCATCTAAGACACTGGGTCTGGGTACAAAGAGAAGGAAGGCAATCACCTGGTTACTAGAACCAAGACGCAAGGTCAGAGTCCCTGTTGCTGGACTCTTGAACCAAAGCTTCTAGAGTTTCTCATGAGAACAGAATTGTTCTGATAGCTAAGGGTAGATTAAATCCTAACAAGAGATATCAAGGGTCCTTGTCACGTATGGTGTGAGGCTGAAGAGGCAGAGCGCCAGCCTTCCAGCCCAGTTATCTGTCCCCTACACTGGAACACACTTGAGCTTCAGAATGCCTCATTGCAGTTCACCTGTCCTATAAAGTATCTCTGCAAGGTTCTAAGGGTTTCCTTCTCTTCTTCCTTTTTAAGGAATTCACCTAAACTATCCTACACTCATTTCAACAATTTCAGTTTTTAACATAACCTATAGTTCTCTTGCCTATTTTACATGTTGAAGAAATGTTTCCAACAAGGAAGGTGCTATGCTAAGTTCTAGAGATACATGTAACCGCCTACTGGCAGAAATGCTCTGAAATATATTATACAGATATCTTCTTGCTTCAAAGGGGTGAGGAGGGGTTCTCATAAAAAAAGACACAGGGGAATGGCCAATGTATGTACCTAAGCCTCTCCACCCCCTCTCCTGTAATTGCTCACTCTCACTTCCACCCTTACACCTTTTTGCTGATCTACCTCAGTGTCTCAGGTCTTTCACCTCCTTTCCAACAAGTTCACACTTAACCCCATCCACTGGTCTTGCGATGCTTACTGATGATCTGGATCTTCTAATACACACACACACACACACACACACACACACACACATGCTTGTAGTCATTATGTCCATGTGGTTAAAAATCAGTTTGTAAAATTGCTCACTTATTGCACCTGTACAGTTGAAGAATAAGATTCTTTACTGGCAGAGGTCATATCTTCTATGCTTATTTGCCCCTGAAGAGTTCTGTTCCCATAAATGAAGTCATCTGGAGGGAGGCAGACTTAATGACACCATCTTGGTTTAGACAACCATCTGTTTAAATAGAGCCCAAGCCTTCCAGAATTGACAATTCACCTCTTGTGTAGCACACCTATAGTTTAATTAGAAACCATTAAACTTTTGCAACTCACTGTAAAAATAGAGATTCTGACAAAAAGTAAGTAATTGGGCAAACTTATAAAGTTGATTGCCATATGGTTCAAAGTGGCAAAAATGACTAAAGCAACTTAAAGGTCCGTTCACAGGAGAACTGTTAAATCAATCATGTCATACTCATCCCCTCGTGTATCATACAGATATTAAAGAGATGAGATCTAGAGAATGATCCCTGCAGTACACAGGAAAATGAAAAAAAACAATTATACACATGGACTAATTTTACTTTTGAACACACATAGTATATGTGTACATATATACCCATTTGATTTTGGCATCTGGGTGGTAGGATTGTAGGTGGTTTTTATTTTCTTTTATATACATATTTTATTATTATTTCAGAATTCCTTGCAAAGAGCAGGCATTACTTTCATAATCGGAAATTATTTTTTTCCACTTGAGCAAATATCCACTATTCACATCTCACCACTGGCCTTGGCTGTAGGCCAGGAAGTCCATTCTCAGGATGTGGGGAGAGGGAATGGATCTTTCTTGTGTAGCTGATGGTTCTGACCCCTGACCTCCTCTTTGATTAACACTGAGACCAGCTGACTAATTTAACATGTGCCATTTCATACAGATGGTTAGAGTAGCCTTTTAAACAATGCTTAAAGATGGTCAAGTTTACCAAAAAAAATTCATCTCCAAAATGTGCCTTTGCTCATACCTATTAAAAACTTCTTCCTCAGAGCGTGCTCTGTCTAATGTAAATCCATATTTTTAAATTCCTAATGGAAGTTAATCATTGTGTATAATGTACAATATATTATAACACATAGTAACAACACAAACTGTGGCTGTATTAGTTTCCTAGGGCTGTCATAACAAATTTCCACAAGCCAGATGATTTTTTAAAACCAGATTTTGGCCAGGCATGGGCTGATTGTTGTAATCACCACAATTTGGGATGCCAAGGTAGGAGGATCACTTGAGGTCAGGAGTTTGAGACCATCCTGGGCAAAAAAGTGAGACTTCATCTCTACCAAAAAAAAGAGAAAAAGTTAAAAAAAAAAAAAAGTGAGATTGGGTATGGTGGCTCATGCCTATAGTTTCAGCACTTTGGGAGGCTAAGGAGGGCAGATTACCTGAGGTCAGGAGTTTGAGACCATCCTGGGCAAAAAAGTGAGACTTCATCTCTACCAAAAAAAAGAGAAAAAGTTAAAAAAAAAAAAAAGTGAGATTGGGTATGGTGGCTCATGCCTATAGTTTCAGCACTTTGGGAGGCTAAGGAGGGCAGATTACCTGAGGTCAGGAGTTTGAGACCAGCTTGGCCAACACAGTGAAACCCCATCTCTACTAAAAATACAAAAGTTAGCCAACCATGGTGGTGTGCGCCTGTAGTCCCAGTTGCTAGGGAGGCTGAGGCAGGAGAAATGCTTGAACCCGGGAGGCAGAGGTTGCAGTGAGCCGAGATCACGCAACTGCACCTCCAGCCTGGGTGACAGAGCGAGACTCTGTCTCCAGAAAAAAAGGTAGCCAGACATAGTGATGTGTGCCCATAGTCCCAGCTTCTCAGGAGGCCAAAGCGGCAGGATCTCTTGAGCCCAAGATTTCGAGGCTATTGTGAGCTATGATTGTGTCACTGCACTCTAGCCTGGACAACAGAACAAGACGCTGTCTCTTAAAAAAGAAAATAATAAACACTTTGGGAGGCCAAGGCGCACAGATCACAAGGTCAGGAGTTCGAGACCACCCTGAAAAACATGGTGAAACCCCGTCTCTACTAAACATACAAAAATTAGCTGGGCATGGTGGTGTGTGCCTATAATCCCAGCTACTCAGGAAGCTGAGGCAGGAGAATCGCTTGAACCCAGGAGGTGGAGGTTGCAGTCAGTCAAGATCATGCCACTGCACTCCAGCCTGGATGACAGAGTGAGACTCCATCTAAAAAAAAAATGATGATAATATTAATAATAGTAATAAAATAGAACGAAAACCAGACATTTAGAGTGTTAGGTGGACTGGTTCCTCTTGAGAGTTCTGAGGGAGGAGAATCTGTTCCTTTCCTCTCTCCTATCAATTCTTGGTGTTCCTTGATTTGTAAATGTCTCATTCGAGCCCCTGCCTCCATCTTTACATGGTATACTCTGTGTGTGTCCTTACATGGTCCTCTGCTTATAAGGACACCTATCATACTGGATTAGAGGTCCACTCTATTCAAGTATGATGTCATCTTAACTAATTACATCTGCCATGACCCTATTTCCAAATAATACCACATTTTGAGGACAACAACATAACTATTTTTAAGGGGGCTAGGTGGCACAATTCAATCCATAAAATTTGCCTAGAAGAATTTGTAGCATTAAATGCCCAATGAGGCCCTGCAAACACATGGCAATACCAATTCCAGCCCCTCTGTTCATATCCACCCTGCTAGAATTGATGAAGCAGGCAAACCATGCACAGTTGGAACTTCACAGGTTTTAACATATCCAAGTTCTGTCACCCCAGGAAGCAGCCACATCGAAACAATTTACTACCCTTCCTTTATCTCTTTTATGCTTGAGGGGCCAGGAAGGAGCTCCTGGCTGGTCTTATCTTCCCTGGGAAAGAGTCAGAGGCACTCAGATTCACATCAAGCAACCCCTGGCCTCCATCACTGCCCCCCACTGTCCTCTGGCCTCCAGTCTCTCCTCCCTTGAATCTATGGTATTGACTTTCCAAGTCAAACCAACATACAGAGCTACCAACACCCTAAACCTCCTTATTCTGTGCACTAAGAGTTAAACCAGTGTGCTCAGAGAGGCCTTTGTGCTCTCGTCTTTGATCCTCATCCTCTGATCCACTACACGGACGCTGTCCAGGAGTCAACAAACCCACTCACTGCTTTCCACACACACACACACACGCACCTGCATGCACACACACACAGACATGAACACACACACACGTGCACGCACACGCACATGCACACGTGCACACAAACACAATGTGTTTCCTGCTGCAGTGCCCTTGCTCTTCTCGCTGCCTGGGATGCTGCACCAGCCCTCACAACAGGATTAAATCCTATCTATTCAAAATTCTGCTCACATACGCTCTCCTCCAAGGAGCCCTGTCTGCTGCCAGTAACTGAATGTCATTTCTTTTTCCTGTTCTATCCACACCTTTCCTATAGAAATTCCCATCTACTTTGTTGATGTCTTTTATATTCCTGCTCTTCTACCAGAGTATGTATCCTCCAAGGCAAATCCATCCATGCTGGCCTTAGTGAGCAAAAGCTCTCAGTGCTTCCCTGAGCCTACAGAGTCAGAAGAGGGTAATGGTGGTAGCATAGGATCTGGATGCAAACTGCCTCGATGTGAATCCTGGCTCTGCCATCGTGTCATTAGAGGAGTGTGGCTCCTGGTTAAAATCCTATCTATGATTTCTCAGGCCTGACCATAGACTATTAAGAAGGCTTTGCCTAGCAGATCCCTCAGGGGAAACTGCCGTCCCTACACTAGGTTTGGTGCACAGCCAGCACACTGCAATCTTTGAATGGAGCTGCAGTCAAGGCTTCAGAATCCCCTGTCAGGTCAGGCTCTTGCACAAGTTTGTATTCTTAGCTCCTGCACCTGCATTCCTGGGTCACTTTATCTGAGGTCTTGCCGAGGAGGTCTTCAGGCACCTCTGCAGAGACCTGTTTATGGTAGAGCAGAGAAAATCTTGAAGATACTTTTCCCCACTCTACTCCAGTACTTTTCCACTCCTAGTCTTTCCTTCTTGTCCTCTCCCTGTCACTACCTCAGGGTCCACAAAACTTCTAGAGCCTTTTGTTGAGGGCTCCCTCCACCCGTGAGATGACCCCACATCTGCATTGATCCACCTGACCTGTGTGCCATTCCATGGGGGAAAATGGAACAGGGGGAGTCGGTGCTCTCTCTGGCCTTACCCTCTTGCTTACACTATCACAGTAAGTGATTAAAGGCTTAACTCATCTATGGCGTGCTACTTTAATTGGCTACTCCAAAACCTAGCAACTCAGTGTGCTCCTTTTCTCTCTATCTCAGCTCAGCTGAGCTCTTGACAAAACCAGGGTATAATAGAACTTAACATCCAGGAATATTGCAATAGCCAACTAAGACAACACATGTAGCATTTTATTTTTAATTGTGGTAAAACAAAAAAAAAGTAACCTGAGGTCTACATGCTTAATTAATTGATTTTTTAAATTAATTAATTAATTTATTTATGAGACAGAGTCTCACTCTGTCACCTAGGCTGGAGTGCAGTGGCTCAATCTCGGCTCACTGCAACCTCCACCTCTGGGATCAAGCGATTCTCCTGCTTCAGCCTCCTGAGCAGCTGGGATTACAGTCACGTGCCACCACACATGACTAATTTTTTAAAAAAATATTTTTGGTAGAGATGGGGTTTCATCATGTTAGCCAGGTTGGTCTCTAACTCCTGCACTCAAGTGATCCGCTCACCTTGGCCTCCCAAAGTACTGGGATTACAGGCATGAGCCACTGCGCCCACCCTACATGCTTAAATTTTTAAGGACGCGGTGCAGTATTGTTACCTATAAGCACAATGTCGTAGAGCAGATCTGCAGAACTTTTTCATCTTGCACTACCGAAGCTCTAGGGCTAGGGGGAGTGGCAGATGAAAAGTTGCTGTACCTATAGCACCTTTTAATAGAAACCTGGTACATGGTCTTTCTCAATAAATGCTTACATTTATTGTTATCACTGCTATTGCTACGTTATTATCATGACCTTCTTCAAGCCCTAAAGCATAGCACATGAGGGCTTACACGAGTGTGCCCTATTCAAAATAATGCCTCATTTTGCACTCTGCTGAATGGGAGAACATTAAATCTATAATTCCACTTCCTGCCTTATACATCGTCTTCAGCCATAGCAAATTATTTTTAATTCCCGCTAAATATATCATTTGTCTCCCTCTCTCCTTCTTCATTAAATTGATGCCTCTCCCATTTGCCTGACATTTTCTCACTTATCCCTCGTGGCCCTGCTCAGAAGCCACCTTCTCAGTGAAGATTTGCTAATTCCTGCAGCTTCTTATCTCTCCCTTCTTTCCGATACTTCCTTTTGTTAAATGTCTTCATTTATACACATATTTCATTCAATTGCATTTATTTAGTTCTATTTCTGTTTCACTTTCTAGAAGGAACCACATCTTTTTAACGTTTGCATTTCTAACCAATCATTAACCATTGGTAGAACAAACTGACATACAGTTGCTACTGGGATGGTAGGATTCGTGTCTGATTCCAGGTGCCCCCCCGACTCCCCGCCCAGGTGCCTAGTACAATGCCTGGAATATAACTGCCACTGGGAAAACTCTAGAAATGTCTAGAAACTACACAAATAAATGAAAGGAGGATCTCCCCAAACACAAACATCAGCTTAAACAAGGCCAGAGGTTCATAAAGATCCCATCAAATGCAAGAAAAAAAATTATAATGGTAGAAGAAAACCACACCAAAATCTTTAAACAAGATCTAATTTTCACCGTATCTTTTAAAGATGTTTAAGTTGAAGGGAATATGTATTCTTGGCTTAGTCATTGTGAGCACATTTTATGTTGGTTTGGTCTTCTTTTATAACAAGACAAACAACAAACAACAACAACTGAAATCCTTTCTAATGCTCAGTTATCACCAAACACTTGGGAATACTATTCATGTGGAGTCTTGGGTTCAGTATGTGTGTGTGTGCAACATGTGTGTGCAAGTGTGTATACTTCTGTACATTTGTGTTTTTTAAAAACTGCAATTTTAAAGGATTGGAGTTTACTATCCTTTGAGAGTTCTCTAATTAGGCTCTGCTCCTCTTTTTAGATGAGTTTAGTAACCAAGTAAATGAACTAATTAGTAGTCTGTTGTTGAATGGGGCCACAATGTTGTATAAAATCCCTGGTCATCATGGAGAGCTCCTGCGTAGAACAGCAATTAAATAGTTCAGAAAAAATAAAACCTGCTCTCTATTCCCTCACCTTATTCCATGACGACAAGAGTGTTTGCATGTGCTGTGCCTGGTTCCCAAATGGGCTTGGGCAGAAGGCCTTAGTGATGGCAGCAGGCAGCCCAAATCTGGACAATAAAACCAATGCAGTGATGAAAAGACAAAGGCAACCCCCAGTAGACCAGTGATCTCTTCTGCAAGCCTTTGAATTTTACCTTGATGTTTAAATGAAGGCAAGTAGAAAAAGGAGGGGCTAATTCTATTGATTGGCATGACTCAGAAATCTAGCATAAAAGTAACAAACTGATACGCAGAGCATGTGACATAAAAACAAACCTAGTCCCCTGTGACTAAATCATACTCTTACCTTCTTTTGTCCCCATGGATTCTTGTAACACAACAAGCCAGAGTTTTGATGGGGATTCATTTATTAATAAGCAAATATATCAAACCTCGCATGAATTATATTTAGCCTTTTCTGAAATGAACACATTTAGACAACAGAAAATGAATTAATAATTAGTGTTTGGTACTGGTTTTTAGACGAATCTTGAGGATAATTTTTTATTATTATTATTCTACTTTAAGTTCTGGGATACACGTGCAGAACGAGCAGGTTTTTTACGTAGGTATACATGTGCCATGGTGATTTGCTGCACCCATCAACCCGTCATCTACATTAAGAATTTCTCCTAATGCTATCCCTCCCCCTACCGCCAACTCCCTGACAGGCCCAGCTGTGTGATGATTTCTTAGACTGTACTTACATTTCACTCTTATCACAGTTCTCCGCTCCTCAACTCACCCCTGTCTCCCACTCAGTGGGCCCAAGTGCCTTCCGTGGGAGTACATTGCCTTACAATTGGATGCAGCTACCACTAGGAGCTGTGTTACTGGGGTCCCTCTGTGCCTCAAAGTGAGCATGCAAGACTCAGGGCTGTGTAGAGAATGGAGACCATTAAATGCTATAATACGTATAAGCATTGACCAAGAGCACATAGAGCGTAAGGGAAATGCTCAATCTATTTCAGGTTCCTTCTTTTCAGTGTAACTTTTCCAAGTCACCTTCCCTGTTCAATACATTCCCAATCAACCTACAATCCCAGCCTCAACTACCTGTACTCAGAGCCCTGTTTCACTATAGCATCTTCTCATCCCAGGCATTAATCTTTATAATTTTGCAGTGATGATTTCATCCACAGCCTCCTGAGTCCTGGCAATCCACTCTTACCAAAGCCACTGACTGCAGAGCCACTGACTACCGAAGTTTTTCCCATAAATGCTAAGGAAGTGGGGGCCTGGGCCTCAGTGGCTACAGATCCCACAGGGAAGGAATAAGAGGTGAGGGAGGTGCTGTCCTACTTGCACAGGAGAAGGAAGCAGAGCTCAGGTCTTCATCAGGCCACCACTTCCTCTTCCTAACACATCTAGAGTGAAACATACCTATTAATACACAGATTTACATCCCCATCTGTTCTGAGAAAGTCACTCCCATTCACTGAAGCCTGGTTCTGTTTTGGGAACTAACACCCTGAGTCACTTGACGAGGCATCTTAGAGTGATGGGACACCAGAGAAATGAGGCCAGCTCTCACCTCCTCCATCCCAGCTCCCACCTGCTCCTGAGAGCAGGAGGGAGATCCTTTCACCCTACAGTATTTAGATCAGTAGCAAGTTACTGGTTCAAATTTCAATTAAAATAGAAATATCTAGTAGAAGTTTCATGTGTCTTCAAAGATATTTCACTCAGATGCAATACTAAAAGGAAAAGTAATTTGTCTACAGAAAACTGTCACAACTAGGCCAATATACTAGAAACTGCTAATACGTCTCAAGTTGAGAGAGGCTGGTGAAAGGGCTGTGTATTCTCTGAAGGATCATTTCTGTCAGAAGAGCCCAACAAACCCTAAAACAAAGCCAGCAACCTTCCAAAACATGGGGTAAGGGAGAAAATAAAAATGATAACTTAAAAATATAGGATATTCTGCTGAAATCCAGATTTTTTAATATGCTAAAATATTGCACGATGGATCTTAAAGATTTTGTTACTAAGAGTCAAGATGGTCAGCACAGCTCTTGCAGGGCAGGAGATCACCACAGGCCTGCTAGGACTCTGTTGTCACTGCCCAGGACACAGCCAGGCAGGAGTGGGTCTCCATAATGGTTGTGTAACAAATGGATGAATGAAGTGCTGCTATTGCCACTCCTCCCAAATGCCCCAGGGTAAAAGCTAGAATCTGTCATGCACTGATGAAGAGCTAAGTATGATCCAAGTGCTGAATCTCTGTCAACTCTTCCAATTTTTACATCAAGCTTATGAAATAAATTCCATATCATTTCTTTTTTACAGAAAGTTTGGGGAATTTGAAGGTAGCCAAACAGGCCAAGAGAGGAAGGGCTGAGAGGTGGTACAGTCAGTTTAGCTGCACATGTCACCACCTCACTTTATGGCCTTGCAGAAATCAGGTTAAATTTTGAATGTGAAGAAGACTTAGAATCAAACACTGTCTAAGAAAACAGTCAACCGTAATGTAATGCTGTGGTCAGTGTGTTTAACAAAATGTGTATTGAATTCCATGTTCTGTTTTCCCTTTGAAGTCATTATTAATCTATGATACAGTCTACCATGAATAATGTCTTAGGTTCAAGGGAATAAAGTGAATAGACCCTGTCTATTTTCTCATAGGAAATACCATGACAGCAATTTAGGGACTCTCAATTGTCATTGTTTAAGAAGAAAACACAATCTGTCTTTTTTTAATTAATTAATCTTTTTTTATTGAGTTGGAGTCTTACTCTGTCTTCCGGAGTGGAGTACACTGCAGTCTCTACTTCCTGGGCTCAAGTGGTCTTCTCTCCTCAGCCTCCTGAATAGCTGGGACCACTGGCATGTACCACCAGACCTGGCTGAATTTGCTGAATTTTTTTACTTTTCATAAAGGTGGAGTCTCACTATGTTGGCCAGGCTGGGAAAAGACAATCTTTAATAGTTAGTTTCCTCTGGCCACAACGTCTTTCTGAGTCTCAATTTCCTCAATTACAAATGGGAATGAGAATGCCTAAACCTCGGGAGTTATCTGGAAGGACTGGCAATGGTATGTCTAAAGCATCTGGAATTGTGCCTGACATACAGGAGGGACCTCAAGTACCAATGAGGTTAGCAAGTACCACTGTTAACTGATATTCATAGTGCAAACCTAGCAAGGATGCACTTCAGTCTTCACCAGCCTCTCCATGATGGTCCATATTACGAGTCTGTGGTCAAAATAATGCATTTAGAGTTGGTTTTAATGAGCCACCACCCATCTATTAACCCTTACAAATTCGTTTAATAATCCTGTTGGGTGAGGGTCTCTAGAGTACGGTCCCTGCCCCTTTGGTCTGGCTGCCTGACAGAAAGCGGTCTCTGGCATCATACCTACAATTAGACACAGCTTCCCATCAACACGGCCCTTTAATAGCTCTAGCAAACAAAGCACCTTGTAAATAAGGTGGTGTTGGCATTTTCATGTTGGTTTCCTTTAAGTAAGAGTCTATGGTTTAGAAATGGTTTCAAGTTAAGCTCAGCATTCTGATATCCCACTTAAGGAGGATTGCTTTCTGCCTTTCCTCAACATTCACTCATCCTTCAGGGAAATCTTTTTTACTCAGTCCCTGGGATGTGCTTGGCATGGGGCTGCTGTTGAGATATAGAGGCAGTGAAAAGGGAATTCCCATCCTCATCTAGTCCATAGCCCAGGGGGAACACAACCATTTGACAAGTAATGATGAGGAATTGTCCTGGGTAACATGAAAGAAGTACAGAAAGGTGAAACCAAAAGATATGAGACCTGGGCTAGTCTGGAGGAAAATGGAGGGGGCTACTGGGATGCAGATTCCTTGACTACAAAGTGAAGAATGAGAAGGCTTCAGCTAGGTGAAGCGGCACAGCTGGGAGAGAATTCAGGCCTGGTAAAACCCCTGAGTTAGCATCCAGAGAAAAGGGTGAGTAGGGCAATTTCTAGGAAATGTAAGCCAGGAGAAAAGCAGTCCACCTGGACCATGCAGAGCAGCAGGCAAGAAGCATGGGAAAGAGTGGTCAAGGTGGGCAGCATTCCATTTGGAGGACCTCTAATCCATGTGAAATCTACGAGGACAGCAGCAAACACTAAAGCCAACATGCATTTTTTTTTTTTTTTTTCTTCCTTTGATTCTTTTGGGCTCTAGCAAATATACCTAGATTGCAGTTATAGTGAAATGACTTACGCACTTGGATATGTGTGTAAAAGAGCGAATGATGACTGTGCTCCTTTATAAATCCTACCCATCCTTCAGGCCCAGCTTAAAACCTACCTCCACTAATCAATCCACCCTTGACCAGTGTAAAGTGATTTCTCCAGATTCAGATCTCCCAGTATTTATCGCTTTCATCACTTAATTTTATTGGCTTGTTAAATTATCTTCTCATACACTAGTGGCTTAACCCTCTTATTAGGCAGATGCCTCCTAAAGAACTATGATACTCTTTGAAACTTCTCTGTATCCCCCATCATACCTGGTATTCACGTAATTATTCTCTTGGCCAAAAATGTAGTTGTAGTTCTAAGCACAAATAATACATCAAGGAATAAGATAGAAATGAGCTTCTGGTCTTGGGAGTCTTAAGTTTTGTCAGCAATACAGATCAGATAAAGAAATAATTTTATAATATTATACATGTGAACATATACGTATATATATGCATAAATATAATTTTAAATAATGCTAAGAACAATGATGAAATAAAGGGAAGTGCATAAGGAAGTGCCTGGTTTAGGGGCAACCTACTTAATATTTTATGGCAGAGAAAATTCAAATAGTTGATAAGTTAAGATAAGACATGGATAGGCCAGGCATGGTGCCTCACGCCTTTAATCTCAGGATTTTCGGAGGCCGAGGTGGGCAGATCATGAGGTCAGGAGTTCGAGACCAGCCTGGCCAACATGATGAATACCAGTCTCTACTAAAAATACAAAAACTATCCAGGTGTGGTGATCCATGCCTGTAATCCCAGCTACTTGGAAGGCTGAGACAGGAGAATCCTTAAACCTGGGCAGCAGAGGTTGCAGTGAGCCAAGATTGCACCATTGCACTCCAGCCCAGATGACAAAAATGAGACTCCGTCTCAAAAAATAAAAAAAGAAAAAAAAGAAAAAAGATGAGACCGACAAGAAGGAGCACAACATGCAAACATCTGATGTGAGGAGGTCTAGATAGATAAACACTAAATGAAAATCTCTAGGATGGGAAATCCTCTATGACAAAAGCAGACCATAAAGGCAGGGCAGGGAAAGCAAGAAGAAAAGAGAGCAGTGGAAAGTATGAGATCACATAGAGACTTGTAGAACACAGACAGAGTTTGGGTTTTATTCCAGGTATAATTAGAAGTCTTTGAAAGGTTTTAGGTACCTAGAAGGTACTCGATTTTAAAATGTATTGACTACTTGAATGGTTATGCACAATAAGCCTCAGAAAAAAAGTTTAACAGAATAAAATTTACTGAAAGCTATATTTTAATTTTGAGTTAAACACTCATAACAAAGGCACTAACAATTGTGGCAAATGATAGCAAAATAATGGAATTGGCCTAACAACACTTATCAGAATTGTCCCTTACAGCAGATGTTAATCTTTCAATATTACCTTCTTTCTACAAATGTTTCTTTCATGTAAACAACATCTGCAAGTTTACATGATGAAACTGAAATAAGAGCCTGCTGGAAAACCATTGGCAATCCTTGTTTCTATCCTTGAGTGGATGTCACAAAAAATAAACTTCATGACTTCAAGTCTTTAAAGAGAAAGCTGGTTAATCAGAAGAATAGCAGCTGAGCTGGGAAGTACTTTTAAAAGGAAATCTTGTGTACGTAAGCACCTATTTTGCAAATGAAGCGTGGGAAGCCGTGTATATAGAAGGCAGAACTTTTAAGTGGTGGTCATTAAACATTTCATGGGCAAAAGCGGTAATTAATTACCTCTATCTTAGCTTCAACAATTGCTTTGATTTGCATTTTTAGCATGGAACAACCTAGTAAAAAGCCTAAAATATCAATAATGACATGACTCAACAGCAAAAATAATAATAATAACAACCGACATTTATGGTACTCCTACTCTGTGCCAAGCACCATGCTAAATACTTGGCAGATATTTGCTCATTAAATCATCAAAAAATTCCTAGAGCTATTGCCAGTAATAAACCCATTTGAATGGATGAAGAAAACTAAGCTGAGAAAGATGAAGCAACTTACCCAGGGCCTCAAAGTTGACGAGCGTGAGAGCCAGAGTTCCAGCCTCTCATTCTCAACCATCTCACTGTCACCATCGGAGTGGCCTGGCTGAAGCATCTTGCTTGCAGCTAATAAAGACTCTTTGTCTATCGGTGTTTATTAAATATTACACACTTCAGGTTGGTGCTTAAGTGGTGCCACCACCTATTTACCCTTAGCAAAGCACCCCTTAATTTATTCAAAATATAAATGTTGAGTGTAAGCTATGTCCCAAGCAATGGGGCTACAATCATGAACAAAACTGACTAAGTTCCTGATTTCTACAGTTGCCATTCCAGTTGATTTTAATTCAAGGGAAAGGGGCACAAACAGATTAATATATAGTACAATGTCTTATAGTGGTAAGTATAAGAGAATAAAATGGAGTAAGGAAACAGAAAGTGATAAAACGGGATTCGGAGCTTCTCTTTTTAAATGGTGTGATCCTGGATCACCTCCTCTGACCTTATTTCCTCAGAAGAGCATATACAAATCAAAATGATACACCCACATAGGGAAGGAAGAGAGACATTTGTGCGGATTAGGACATTGTTGTGCACAGTCTTGGGAGAAATCCTTAGAGGCAGGCTCTGAATTTTCAAGTCTGCTGATTGTAACACAGGAGATTTTTAACATTACAAGCAATTGTTTCACGTTGCACATAGATTCCTCATGGGATTTCTTTGTACAGTAAGTCAGCTCCCTTCTACTTTTATGTGGCAAGTCATTTATAAAAATGCATTTCCCCATAAGTCTCTGGGGAATACATCACATAATATGGTAAACATATTTATGGTATACATTTGTGACATAATACTGACATCAGCAAGAAGGAGGGGGTGGGGTGATTATCCCAAATGGCTTCATATCTAATTCCCTCAAACTTATGAGCAAAAAAAAAAAAAAAAAACTCAAAAAACAAATAACAAGAAAGTATGCCAATATCAAATCGCAAAAGAAAATAAAAATGTGTCTTACTTGAAAAACCACTAACTTTCTTTTAAGGTATCAAAGCCCAGTTTGCTTTGTAATTCATTAAAGGTGCCTATTCTGGAATCAATAGTAAAAGACCATGGGCTAATTTTTGATTGATAAATTTCTCATTAAAATTAATGTCAATCTAAGCTTCCAAACTGTACCTATTAATAAAAATATTAATTGATATCATCTGTAGCCAATGCCTTTCTATGGGTATAATCAATTTGGTAGAAATCCTGTACTGTATTGACTTTTGGCTACACACGAGAATTTTTTCTCCTTCTTCAGGGAGGGCCCATCTCTGTGCAGAAACCCGAAAGCAGACCTGAGGCATGAGGGCACTTGCCATTTAATTTAGACTTCCTGTGACATTCCTAACATACAACACCAACGTCAGACAATGCTGTTAGTGCGCTGGTCCCAAGGGTCACCAGCTATGAAAAGCCAATTGCTGCACTTAAAAGCTAGGCTGTCAGAAAGCTTGGTGTTCTAGACTCCCTGGCTCCAGCTCCATCTACAAAATTTTAAGTGCCACTTGCTAAAAGTAAGGAAAAACCATATCCTGTCTTTATCCATACAGGGTACCATTATGTGTTTTACAATATCACACAAGCTGAATAACTGGAGCCAGGTAAAAAGTCAGTGTTCTACTTCAAATATTCCTGAGTCTTCAAAGAAAAGTGGCATACTTGGATTCCTGAGGAAAACCAGCTCCCATGCAACAGGGGCACATGAGTATTGACTCATTCAAACCAAAAGGAAAACTGCACCTACTAAATGATTCTCTAAAATCACCCCTAAGGCTCATTGACATGCTGTTGCTTTACACTTAACATTTCTGAGTGTGTGTATTAACTTGGAGGATCTCACTGCACAGAAAAAATAACCAGAAAAGGTCTATTGGACAACTAAAAGCCTAAAAGAAAGAAAAAAATTCAATATCTGTTTTTTGCTATATTCAAACAAAATACGAAATGAAATTTACTCTAGCTGTAAAACTCTGAAATCATCAAAGAGCAGCCCAATAGCTAAAGAAAACTCAATGAAGGCACATGACCCCTCTGCAGGGATGGGTGATGTGAAAGGTTTAGATTAAAACTGGTACAGATAAATATCTTGAAGATCAGATTTTTATCTGAGCGCTAAGCAGCCCTTGAGTCTTCAGAGGTGCTCTGCAAATGTCAAGAGAAAAGAAGCTCCTTCAAGGCTACGGCACTTCTTTCCACGTTGCTATTAAGCTTGGAATGCCAGAGCTGTACGTTCTCTATGAAATTTCCAGCTAAACTGTAAAACTCAAGCATGTGAAGAACACTTACGGAGAATTGTTTTACTCTCAGTCTCTCTATCAAAGGTAACTTTGTGAATGGGCTTCAAGAGAATGACTTGAGGGTGAAAGGGACTGTGTCCTCCTTCGCTTAATCTGAAAACAATGAAAGGGTATTTTCTCTTTCTGTCTGTCTGTCTCTCTCCCTCTCTCTCTCAATGTCTCTCTAGCATTTCTAGAGAATCAGCCTCAGACGGCTAGCTGACTATTGCTCAATTCTCCGTTACATTTTAAATGATTTTGTTGATCCCCTTTGTCAGGGCTTGGGTAAAGACTAACGAGAAGTTTCCAGAGCAGCTCAATGAATGTAGGGCCTACTTTCAGTTCCGAGTTTTTCCCAAGACTATGTGGTCTTCCTCACACCCATCTGGGACAGAAGGACAGTGCTGTCCCATGAGGCTGACTCTGCTGTACGGTCCACTGCTGTTTGCTTATCGATCCCCTAAAATCCAAGCTTGTAAAGCTTTAATTTCTCTGCTGAGGGAAACTTCACTTTGTAGAATGTATTTACTTTTTTTAAAAGAAAAATGTGTAATTCTTGTTTATTATAAAAGCATTAAAGAAAAATTTAGAAAATAAAGAGAAGAGAAAGATCCCTTCCAATTGCATAGTGCTTTATAATGAATAACAAGAAAACATGTTTTTCTCTAGGTTTGGCTACTTTTCTTCATTTTGGTGCATCCATTTGCATTTTTCTCTGAACACAATGATGGTTATTTTCTGAAATTTTGTGTGATTATAAAAAACGATTTGGTGAAAGCTAAAAGAAAGTTTACAGGTCTGTAAATTGTTCTTTCTAAAATTGTTCTGTCAGGCCCTCGGAGATTTTATTTACATTTCTCCTCACAGGTCACTCTCTGGGGAGTTTCCCCAACCCACAGCAGGAAGCCTTTGCAACCTGCTCAACCCAACTCTACTCCGCATGTCCAACTTTCTTTATTATTTTTTTGGCACTGGCCAGCCTGTGATACATATAGGTTCAAGTGTTGGTTTGTTGTTAAATAGAATCTAAGCACCATGAGCTTTCAGTTTTCTGGTTAAGATTCAGATTCAAATTCAACAATCATTTATAAACGCTGGAGATCCACACTTATCTTACCCAGTAGTTCCCTAAAGCAAAAAATAAGACACCAGAATCAGATCAGATATGCCCCTCAAGTTCACCATGAATTGGCATGTGTTGTTCATTCTATCACTTGTTCATGCATTCCACGGGCACTTTCTGCACACCCACCAGATACCTGAAGATGTCCAAATGGAAACAATCTTCCTGTTCTTAAAGATGAGTGGCCAGCACCGGTCCAGGGTGAAAGAAAGGTCAGACTGAAAGGAGTGGCATCAGAAGTCAAATTAGACAAAAGATGGTGAGGGGAATTGCAGCATTGGCTATATTTAGCCAGACCCGAGTCATTCTCTTCTTTTGAAGTATGCTGGGTCCATGGAGTTAAGAGAGAAGGGGGAAAGAGGTGAGCATCCTCTGAAGGATTAAGCAAACAAGACAAGAACATTATCTCAGTTCCTTGTCAGGCCTTCCCTCCAGGAATCCCAGCCTAAGCCTCTTTCTGTCATAATCAGTCATTTGTCTCTTCTACACTAGCCCTGAGTGCTCCATAGTCCCTCACTGCCCCTTTCCCTCGCCTGCTCATTATCAGTGTCATGTTGCCCGCTGCCCGTCGCCTCTCCACATAACTCATAACTCACAACAGACAGTGAGCTCCTGACAGTTGAAATCACAGCAGCTCCAGTGCCCAGCCTGGCACAAGGAGAGGGTTTATGCCATCACTGGAGGAGGGAACAAATGAACAAAGAATCAGCAAATAGACTCTGGACCTAGAGGTAGGCAATTCATGAGATGAGAATCTCATTGATGCCACATGGTAGTTATCACTGAAACCAAACTTTGCCATGAGTTTTTAAAAGTGAAATGCCAAATTAAGGCACATTAAACAAAGCATAGCATCCAGAAACAAGGAGGTTATTACACATTCATCTCTGGTGAATGGTGGTCACTTCCAAGCAGCTGTTTTAATAGGAATGTTTTAACAGGAATATTAACTAAGTAGGATATAAACAAAGAAGACTGATGAAGAGGTCTGGCCTGGAAATGCTTGCCATACAAAGAGTCATTGGCCTCCGAAAAGAGGGATTGTTTCATTTAGGAGAACAGGGACTGAAGGATAATGTGATACCAAAATGTGGATGTTAAACACAGACATGTGAAAGATGTCCTATATGACTCAAAGGGAGAGCTGTTAAACATTCAGATGGACCTATTTCATGCCAACCAAGGGACAGTTTTATGGTCATTAGAGCTACCCAGAATTACGTTGGATTATTTGGTGAATGAGTGAGGCCTTTTTCCACTGGAAACCTTCAAGTAGAGACAGCAATTTTAAAGTTTTGTTTTATTCTTTTAAGAAAAGTATCAAAAGTGTTGGGATAGATGGGTCTCTCTTTCAAGATAATGGTTCTATGACTTCTGACTTGCTGAAGTAAGCCCAGAATACTCAGAAAAAAAGACCGTTATAGAAGCAGGAGATTTATCTCATTATCCCTGGGTGACTGGGTGACTTTAGTAGGAAGCGACCGCACCCAATAAGTGCTGATGATACCGGTAAGAAATTGAGACTCACAGTAAATGAAGTTAGAAGGATAAGCAAGAAAAAGTAAAAACAGAAATATCATTGGGGAGGGTGTGACTACCATCAACAAAACTGGGTGCCAAACACTGTATATAATCTTCACAATACCATGAAGTCCCTAGTATCATCTTCATGTCACAGTCGAGGAAAAATAGGCTCAGAGATGTTAAGTAGCCAGTTGCAAGTCACACTGTCAGTGAATGTCAGTCTCAGCATTCAAACTGAGACTTATTTTATACCAAACTATATGCTATTTTTATCTCATGATGGCCTGGAAAAGAATATTGCCCTACTTCTCTGGATGGCTATTAGAGGACTGACCAAAACACAAAGTATGTAGAGCTGTTCTGAATGAAAGGAAAATGGTAGGAGTTTTCAGCAGATAATGAGGACCTCAGTATCAAGAGACACAGTTTTTGCTACGATCTATTCACTATACCTCTAACCTCTCTGACCACCCAGACATGGGTAAAAGAACAGGGATCATTTGACAATGAACACAAAGAAACAACTCTCAAATTGGATCATGGATCAGTATAAGAGGGCAGGCGTTTAGAAGCAGCTTTTTATTAAAACCAGACCAAAACAAAAAGCTAAATACTTTAGGGAACTTCTTTTTATTATAAATGGCATCCTAAATGTTCTTGGGTTTGTATTTGTTTCCATCTTGGCTGATTTTCCCACTGGCTAAACTACTGCTTGGGCATAGCAAAAAGATCAGGGAAAAAAACTACCATGTGGTATTAACTTCTATGAATCTTTTTTGACTGCAACTTATTCATCTTCCTCTTAGTGCCATACGCCAAATAACAAATTATAGATCCCCTTACATCTTGATTCATTCACATGGATATCTATGAAAAGCTCCAATTTTGGAGGAAGACACAGGATTTTTAAAAATAGAAAGTCACATACCAAAATAGTTAAATAACATGAAAAGATGTTTGACATCATTAGCCATTGGAGAGGTTCAAATTAAAACCACAATGAGATATAACTACACACTTATCAGAGTGGCTAAAGCTGAAAATAGTGAAATACCAAATGCTGGGGAGGATGCAAAGAAATCAGATTACTCACACATTTCTGGTAGAAATGTAAAATGGTACAGCTACTCTGGGAAACAGATTGGCAGTTTCTTATAAAGCTTAACATGAAATTTTCATATGACTCAGTGATTGTACTCCTGGGCATTTATCCCAGAGAAATAAAAACATATGTTCATATAAAATACCTATACACAAATGTTGATAGCAGCTTTCTTCATATTAGATAAAAACTGGAAACCCAAATGTCCTTCAGTGGATGAGTGGTTAAACAAACTGTAGTACACCCATGCCATGGAATACTACTCAGCAATGAAAAGAAACAAACTATAGATATATGCAGCAACTGGATGACTCACAAGGGAATGATGTTGACTTAACACAGCCGGTCTCACAAGGTTATGTACTGTATGACTCCATATATATAGCCTTCTTTCAAAATGGCAAAATTTTAGAGATGGAGAACAGTTTAGTGGTTGCCATGAGCTAAGGAGGGAGAAGAAGCAGGGGAGAAATGGGTATGGTTGTGCAGGGACAGTTAGGGGGACCCTCATTGAAATGCTCTGTATCTTGACTCTGGTATTAGATACATAAATGTGATTAAATTCCAAAGAACTAAATGTGCACACACACACACATAAAACACAGAAATGAGTACATGTAAGCCTGGAAAATCTGGATAAGATTGATGGATTGTATCAAAATTGATTCATTGGTTGTGATGTTATACTCTAATTTTGCAAGATGTTGCCATTGAGAGAAACCAGGTAAAGGGTACATCGCATCTAAGTTTTCTTTCTTACAACTACATGTGAATCTACAATTATCTCAAAATTAAAAGTTAAATTAAAAAAATCAAAACAATTAAAGAACCTAGTTGAACTCCATTTGCCTGGTTCTTGTAATTTTCCACTCTATTTCACTCTGCTCTTCAAACTCTGGATGGAGGATAATCATAGATGATTGTGGTGATTAAATGAGATGCTGCTTGTAATGTCCTTAGCTCAGTGACTTGCACATAGTGTTTGTTTAATAAACGTGATCTACCATTAAGGGAAACAAAAGAATTCACACACCTGTGCTTGATCTCAAAAGTAGATGGGGACTTTGTTATTTAGTTCCTTTTCTAATACAACCATGTGAGTAAGTAAATGAACACAGGGCCATAGTGGGTTGGCTGCAATTTGGAAATCATTCATTATTTTAAATCTCATTGTATTTTTGACATGGAAGGAGATAGAGGCACAAAAAGAGGGGGCTACCAGCTAACTCAAGACAGTGCTGAGAACCTTTGCTTTCAGCCTCCTTTCCTTCTGTACTCCCCTGAAGATATGCCACTTGACTGTTTTTTTGTTTTTCTATTTTTATTTTTTGGTTTTATTTATTTATTTATTTTTTTGGTAAGCAGGCAAGGCGTGAGGGGTACACATAAGGAAGAGAGAAAAACCTTTTTCTCACTATCTCATGCTTTATTTACCTTAAATTTCTGTCTTCTGTTGTGCCAGTTTTTAAAGCTACATACCCTGCTGATATGTTTACATGGCCAAAGAGAGCAGCAGAGGCTCCTGGGCTTCAAAGAAGGAAGCAATCTGCTCAGACACCATTCCCTTCAGCATTTTGGGGTCAGTGCTGCTGACATGATAAGTCCATGCATCCATATGTATCCAAATTTCTTGTGTGTGCTTTTTAAAAGCACAAAATTAGAGTCATCTCGCTCTTTTTGAAATGGCCCAATTCTCAAGAAGAATGGGAGAGTGAACAGAATAGAAAAATCTTAATGAAGCAGGAGAGGAGCCAGACCCAAGGTGCGAGCTTGCTATTGTGGTTGAGACTCTCCTGCACATGCCCATGGAAAGGCCTCACTGCCTGCCAAGCCCGCTTTCTCTACAAGCAGATCCAATAGAAAACAGTGCAGGCAACACTGGCACCAGGAGAGGTCTTGCCTTAGCCTCCTCCTGCTCCAGAGCCCAGTGTTTTCCCCAAGGTTTGGGAACCAGGGAAATATGCCATATTGAAATGAAAATCACCAGGCAGAGCTGACATTTTCATCCACCCAAATTTCTAAATGAGTTTGTTGGGAAGATAGCCACCAAATAAAGCTGGCAGTCACCTCTGAAATTGCATTCTGCATTCTGCCACTCTAGGGCAGGTTATGGAAAGTGACAGCGAAGGGATCTCGAATTTACTAAGAGTGGGAAGATTGCTTTTGCAACTGCCCAGGTCAAGAAAAATAAAAAAGGAATATAACATATGTAAAGCACACCCATAATTCAGTATTCAGTCTCCAACCTTTATTCACTCATGGCACAGACTCTCCTGTGCAGGGCACTGTGTGAGGCGCTGAGGCCACATGGGAAACAGACTTAGTCCCAGTCCTCAACGTAGCTAACACTCCTGAGGGCTTGGGGTGAAAGGTCATAAAGACCAATGTATGTTAGGTCTGGGAGAACAGGGAAGACATCTAAATCTTTCCAAATCAAGGAGGACTTCCCACACGGGGCTACCTACTCAACGAAGACCAGAAAGTTTAGAAGGAGGAAACCAGGAATGGCATTAGGGGAAAAGGATGGATGGAGATGAGAAGAAGAGATGGGGAAAATGCCAAGGAGTATAAAAAAACGAAGTGTCCCAGAGCAGTGGTTCTCATTAGAGGGATATTTTTGTCCTCCCCCTACCCCATGCTTTCATTGCCAAATCTTGCGATTTGGAGGGATATTTTTGGTCACTTTAACAGGAATGGGTAAAAGCCAGAGATGCAGCTAAATATCCTGCAGTGCCCAGCACAGCTCCACCACAAAGAATTGCCCAGAACAGAGGTTGATAGTGCCAAGGCCAAGAAAACTGGCCTAGAAACAAGATTTGGGGCAGGATTTCTTCTCAGAACCCTAAATAAAATAAATGACTACCCATTCTTGGGTTCTGAAAGAAGTTAAAATGTGAGTTCCTTGTGATATTGCTGGGTATTGGCATATTATTCTCACTCAATTTTCAGGAAATTTTTTTCAGTGGATGAGGAGGTAGAGCTGGGGAAATCAGTAATGGGAGAAGCGGGTAAAAACACACATGCATGTACTGAGGTTTGCAAAATTATTTCTAACAGTGATGTCTCTACTCTTTGTTTTGTACTTTCTATCATTGTTTCTCCCAGTACCTCCGGCATCTTAGGCCAAGCTATTGCTTTTAGTCTTTTTTTTTTTTAAATAAATAGGTAAATAAGCAAGGAAGACTTCAGATACCATCAAATTGATCAATGACAACTTTACAGATTATTAAAATAGTTAAAAATAGGATTACCCAAATAAGGCAAGTCGGGTAAAGATCCTAACATTTTGTTTGAATACTGAGATTATTTTGGTCATATTATCTGTGTTAAGACACTCATAAATAGGCCCTGGCTTATACTTCAGCTCTCATCAGTATTAATATAAGAATAAAAGTGTGTCATAAGGATTCTGAGTCCACTAAGAACATTTCCTGGGAAACACCGACAGTGAAAAGCAGTGACATGTCTGGGTTGGACACTAAGATGTGATATAAAATCCCCCTTTCTCATTTCCTATCTTGACAATCCATACAACCCTTAAACAAAGGGGGCAAAATCACTTTTAGAAAATCTTCTTACAAAGTGTGAATATCTAATAGCCCAGGCACATGGTCAGTTAATGTATTTGAGCATACACGAAGGAATTTGCTGAATGCTGACAGCACCGGGTAACACTTCATTTTACTACTGCATATTTATGAAATTAATGATATAATACCATCCCTCCTAACTTTAACTCTGGATGATGGTATTTGATCCTGTGGGAATGCATTGTCATTAAGCCCAGAATTAAATGCAAGAATAATCTCAAATTTTGAGGAGGTGACAGAGAGAGATGAATGTGAGAGACTACATTGTATATTAAATATAGGAGCTTAATGAGAACAAAGTAAAACAAATAAGAAAATAAGCCAGGTATTTTTCCCCAATATGCCAGTCAAGGTTTTATTTTTACAGAAGTGACCCATGCTCACTTATATGATTGAGGGATTACCAAATCCCAAATCCTGTCAGTCTAAGTATATGTTTCATCTCCAGATGAATATATCTACCATAGACTCCTTGCCTCATTGTAAAAATCTGACATACAGAATGTATGTATATTAGAAACAGAAAAGAAAGAAAAACTCCTTAATAGCCTGTCCATGTTCTGTTAGCTAAAAAGGATTTTTATATACTAATAAAAATATTTTAATTGATTATGGATCACAGATTTTTACTGTGGAGACATATAGGTATGATAGCATTATCAATTATCATCAGCTAATGAATATGGCAGCTATTTGTAAATATTACATTTTTTTCTCATTTTCAAAATCCAGCTTCCATTCATAGTATTCAATGAGTGATCCAAAGGGTCTCTATATTTCATGAATGAAGTCAAGGATATTCTCACAATGGAATATCAAAATCAGAGTCAAACGTCTGTCCAAAATCACTCGGGGTTGGAAAAAATGTAAAACGAACCTTCTTGTCATAGGGGACACTGAATAAAAATTTTACATTCTAAATATTCCAGAACTGATAGTAAGAGGTGACTTTAGTAGTTCACAACCACAAAATATGCTTGTTACTCTTGATCAGGGATGGTCAATAGCATCCGTACAGTAGATTGCTGGTGGCCCTCTGGTGGGTGGGTGGGATAAATTATTGAGATCAAGTGTGACCTAGAGCAAGGTTTTTCTTCAAAGTCTGTTATGGGTATGGAAGTAGGAAACAGTGGAATGAACATTACATAATAACCATATCAACTCTGAATTATTTCTAAATATTTTATTTTTTTGAGATGGAGTCTCGCTCTGTCGCCCGGGCTGGAGTGCTGTGGCCGGATCTCAGCTCACTGCAAGCTCCGCCTCCCGGGTTTACCCCATTCTCCTGCCTCAGCCTCCTGAATAGCTGGGACTACAGACGCCCGCCACCTCGCCCGGCTAGTTTTTTGTATTTTTTAGTAGAGACGGGGTTTCACCATGTTAGCCAGGATGGTCTCGATCTCCTGACCTTGTGATCCACCCGTCTCGGCCACCCAAAGTGCTGGGATTACAGGCTTGAGCCATCGCGCCCGGCCAACTCTGAATTATTTCTAATTATTGAAATGGTAAAGTTCTAGAAAAGGGCTTCAAGAACTTTTCTTTAGCTAAATAGAGTACTTGTGAATTTACTTATGTACATAAACCGTGTTATACTTTTGATATTGTATTAGGCATACAATTTATGTATTTGCTACACTTAGTTGGTCACATGAATTGTAAGGATTGAAGACAAAAACTTATTTTAAATTTTAACGCAGGACTCCCACATTCCTTCCCCAAACACATCACAGTGAGTAGGAATTTATGTCTTATCATGAGGCAAGGTTTTAAGGGGACACTTCCTTTTTTTATAGGCAAATTTTATGATAGATAACTAATGCCAAAGAAACTTGCCCTGACCTTTCAAGCTTTAACTAACTAAAGCAAATTAATAAAAGTTATGCCTGTGAAATAGTAAGGCAACACAGAACCTCTGGAAATGCAGCCAGAAGGTCTAAAATAAAGCACAAGAGAAAAAGTAGAGAATTCAGACTGTAGGAGCAGCAACAGCTACGGAAATGTCTTTGATCAAAAATGACTTGGCAGAAGAGTTTTACTCCAATAAAATTTTCACTGAAGCCAGTGCCTCAGGCCTTAGTTGCAGCTTCCGTGGGATTTAAGAAAAGTAGATGAAGCAGGCGAAAACTGAGTGAGGAAGCAGGAAAAGGCAATCTTCTGATCTGTTCTACATATTTCTGCAAACAAGAGCAATCTTTACCCGGAAAAGAGTTGAAATACGGAGTCTATCTCTGGGGCTGATTTTGGAGACTATGTTATACTGTATATACATACATAACCACGCATGCATCCACCTCCATATACATTGCAGAAATCTTCCATTTAAAACGTATTTGCCTGTAATGGTGAAGTTGTTTGAATTTCAATTACGCGGTAAACTTAAAACAGTTATTCTCTAAAAGGCTTGTGCATACATAAGCGTACAATACGTATTTTAAAAGTGCAGTTTGTAATCTCAAGTTGCTGAATTGGCAAGCGGGTTCCGTATTTAAATTGTTAATTTCATTCTAGAACAATAATAATGCTAAATAATAAAAATTCTGTGAAACATTTTAATTCATCTGATGTGTTGCTTTATCTTAGGCTGCTACTGAGTTTCAATTAGGAGTGTATGGAAAAATGAATAAACAAACTGTCTCTTTTATTTATTTATTTATTTATTTTTTGTATTTTTAAAAACTAAGTTTTTTCGGCTACTAAGCTAGTTATTAAAGAGCCACAGCCATCCTGGGCTCCTCGCAAGAACAATGCGGCAAATGATCGAGGTGGTGCCGGCCAGGCTGATGACTTTATACGCTGCGTCCCGGCTCGGTGACCCACAAATCTCCTTTGATATGCCAGGCAGGAGAAAGAGCTTGAAAGGATCAGGAGGAGAAGGGCCCGATGAAGCCATCATGTGACAAGAATCCTAAGACTGCCGCGGAAAGAAAAAAAAAAGCAAGATTCGGGCAGGAGAGCGGGGAGGCGGGCGGCGCGGGCGCGGCTGATAGAGACGTCGGAGCCGCCCGAGTGACCCGCTAGCTGCTCAGCCGGGGCGCCCAGACCACCGAGGATGCAGGCCGGCGCGGGCCAGGCGGAGCCCAGGAAGCAATCTTCGCTAAATTAAAGAAATCTCCATGGAAATTAGCATGAAACATTTTCTAATCTCCCGCTTTTGACTGCCGACAAGGGTCACTGGTTTAGCTTCCCTCTTACTTTATTATTCCCCAGCCACTTCCCCGGAGTCTTTATACCCTTCCATCCTGCCACGAGTTTTCAGCCCGTCTATGTTGTGTCTTGCTGGGATTCTTAACCCTTTTAGGCTATCTTTTCTGAAAAATAATAGGATAGTATTATTATTATTGTTGCTGCTGTTATTGTTATTATCACCACATCCACCATTAACATGCTAGTTCTTCTAATACAATTACGCGCATGGGAAGCCTTGGAGAACATTGCTCTTTCTAATCTCTGGGCAGTGCAGTCACTACATTGCACCCAGTCACTCCCAAATCCGGCTGCCAGATGGGCAGGTGAAGCAGCTGTTCCCTTCCTTAACAGTGGCATTACAGTTTTCGGGCTGCTCCTCTCTGTCGCCTTGATTGACAGAATGAAGTGCCACCAAACTCGGCTACTCCTAAGGTGCGTGGCACTAGGCAACTCCCACCTGGGCATGGAAGGGACACAGCTCCAAGCAGTGTGTGTGTGTGTGTGTGTGGGTGTGCGTGCGCGCGCGCGCACTCCTGCTTACCTGGCCTTAGGCATGTCACCTAACCTCTTTGAGCCACTCTAAGTCATTAAGAAAATGGGAATATTATACCCCTATAAGGTGGTGGAAAGCATTATGGGATGTGGTGGAAGTGAAGCTTTCTACATATTAATGGATACCCAGAAAAAGATTTTTAGTATGAAAAGTAAGAACTAACACACGCTGCAACAATTTTAAAAATTGATGACAAATCTTAAGATGTGAAAATTACATATTTAGGTCTCTTATTCATTAAACATCTCCAACTGGAGCTTTGAGAGTCAGGACTCTACATCCATAAAATCAATTATAAAAGGGAAAAGTATTAATAACGTGTATTGAGTGCTTACATATGCTAGATAGCTTTAGGGACACTGGCTTATTTAATCCCTAGGGCATCTCAACTTTAGTGGGTTCTTTGAAGTCAGAGGCTGTGCTGTTTTTTTGTTCATCTAGGTATTGCTAGTCCGTGAAATAGTTCCTAACACAGAGTAGGAGCCTCTTGCTACTATGAAAGGCCTCTCTGTTCCATATTCTGCACTCAGAACCATACATATCCTATTCAATCATCTTAAGAACTCTGTGAGTTAAGCATTGCCGCATTTTGTAGATGGGAAAACCACAGGGAAAGTAAAGGAGCTTGCTGCAAATCATACCTTCAGTAGTCAATGGTGATGAAACTTGAGGACCTGATTCAATTCGCCAAATGATCTCCATTCACTGAAAGAGAAAACGGAAGCAAAGAGAGGCGAAGTAACTTTCCCAGACTCACACAGTGAATACATTGGCAAATCCAAGGTCTAGATTAGGTTTACCCAGTCCCGGTGTCTATGCCGTCCTTCTCCACCGCAGCTCAGGAAGGCAATGGGCTCTCATTTTAAAAGTTGTCATCTAATTTCAGGCTTCAATTCCACACTTTGTATGAGCAGATCTAGCCTTAGTAATCTTTATCAGCTTGTGAGAAAGTTTATATAATATAGTCTTTGCCATTTTTATGTGTGTGGAAATTTAGAGATCTCTTTGAACCTTTACAAGTGACTAAACATCACATTCCCAGACAGCACAGGGTGTGTTGGAAACAATATGTCAAAAATAAAATCTGTTTTCTTCAACAATTTTTAGACAAGGCCAAATGAGAACCATTTCTAGAATAATTTGTTTATCTGCTTTTATCTTATTGTGAAAATGTTAATTTTTTGGTATGGAACATTAATTCCATAAATACTGATTTTACATGTAAATAAAATTATATTTCAGATTCATAGAGAAATTTACAATTTAAATAATGTGAATTATTTTATAAAAATTGACATTTTGAGACAAAATACATCTGTTTTTAACCTCGGTTTAGTATCTCCAGTTTCCTTTGTGGGTGTGTGTATGAGTGCATTTATATGTGCATATGTACATATATGTGTGTACATATATCTTCGATTACTGAAAATTGACAGAATGATGACAACAGTCTGTAATAGGAGGAAAGTTGGTAAGTTTGGTTATTGCCTATCTATTGCAATTAAGAAATAAAATCAGTGTACTTTATACTGCTGCTAATTATATAACAAGGTTTTAATGCTTATCCATTTCTTTCAGCCAAAGGCCCAAATAAGGTTTCCCAAACTGATAATATTAAAGAAACTGTGTCCTACTGATACTTGGTCTGTAGTTAGGAAGGTTCCCCAAAGTCCTAAGGCATGCTTTGGAATATTAACCGCTATTGATGTAAAGTACCAGGATCCTGAGTTCACAAGGTAGTCTCAATCCACATCCTCTTCATCTGCTACTGTCATCTCGGTTTTCAAGGCACTTTTATCCCAAGTCTCCCCTCTGAGTGTTGCTCTCAACCCCACCAATGAAATGTATGGTTTACCCAGGACTGGGTAAACCTGATCTAGAGGAGAGGACTTATGCTAAAGTACTTACTTCTGCAAAGAAATAGCATTAAGAAACCGAAGGCTGGCAATAAACACACTATAAACATTATTGAAGCTGGCATACTAGAAAAAATGAGTGTGTTTCATGTGAAAATTTAAAGTGATAATTCCAGTATACTTATGCAGGTATTAAAGTATGTGAAAAGGAATTCTAGACAAATCTAAATCAAAGATGCTTAATTGCAGAGGATATTAAAGGCACAATTCCTAATAGATAAGAAATAAACAAAAATATCCTAGCAAAGAAGCTGTAAATATGAGGAGGTTGTTAAGTTTGTGATTGTTGAATGGATCTTTCATTCATATTTCTAAAGAGACCAATGACTACCGAGGAGCACACTGTTCCTTACCCCATTCCACCACTTAACACGTCTTCATTGTGTTTTTAAATACCCAGCCCACCCTCATACAGCCTCTTACTTTAGGAAGGCTGAGCCCTTCAGCTGTGGGCCTGTTTGCTCCAAGGACATTTTAATTCCATTTCCAAATTAGCTAAAGATTGAACATTTGATTCAATTCTGGATAATGAGCTGCTGGAAGTTGAGGAGAAGTTCTTCCTCATTCTTAGAGAAGTTAAGGGAGACTAGTTCACCTCTCTCCATTACCAACATATACAAAAAATCATGTGCAAGGCTGATAACTATTATCACAAGCCATCACAGTATATAGGTTTAGGGTGAAATTAAACTCTTTGTAGAGCAAAGCAGTGAAAAGGGAAGATTCTGGGTACAGACAACATTAAGTCTTCTCACTTTGAACCTCCTCTTAGATGAAGTTATAGTTTCCATTTTTTACTGTTTCAAACAGTGTGAGCTGTTTTTCTGTAGGCATAATTAAAAGCATCCTAAATGATGCATGCTGAGCTATTCCAGAAAAATCGCATAATAGCTTTATTAATTAGGACTCTGTGGGATGCTGAGACAGGTGTATCACCTGAGCTCAGAAGTTCAAGACTAACCTGGGAAATGTGGCAAAATCCCACCTCTACAAATAAAATACAAAAATTAGCATGACATGGTGGCACACGCCTAAGGTCCCAGCTACTAGGCAGGCTGAGGTGGGAGGATCACTTGAGCACAGCAGATCAAGGTTCCAGTGAGCCATGGTCATACCACTGCACTCCAGCCTGGGTGATAGAGTGAGAGCTTGTCTCAAAAAATAAACAAATGAACAAACAAATAAATAAAGTTGTTAAGTTTCTAAAAAAAAGAATCTGACATGCTCCTCTAACGCTGTTTTCCTATATATTTGGTTGCTTATCATTGACTGGCTTTTCATATGTCAACACTTTTGTCATATAATTTTCCATAGAGCTAGTAGAGTCATTTTTCCTCTACCGTGGTTGACTGAAGTTTTCTTTTTCTACTGATAGATGGGAAAACTATCCTTCAGCTTCATAACTTGGTATATGTAAACTTTTAAATAAATATATTTATTAAGTTGGGCGCAGTGGCTCATGCCTGTAATCCCAGCACTTTGGGAGGCCGAGGAGGGCAGATCATGAGGTCAAGGGATCAAGACCATCCTGGCCAACATGGTAAAACTCCGTCTCTACTAAAAACACAAAAGTTAGCCAGGCGTGCTGGTGGGCACCTGTAATCCCAGCTACTTGGGAGGCTAGAATTGCTTGATTCTCCGCCGGGGGGAGGTGGAGGTTGCAGTGAGCTGAGACTGTGCCACTACACTCCAGCCTAGTGACATAGTGAGACTCTGTCTCAAAAAACTAATAATAATAATAAAAATAAATATATTTATTGAAGTACAACCTACATATAGAAAATTGCAGAAAGCATAGCAGTGCAGCTGGATGACTTTTCACAAGGTGAGTGCCTCCAAGAAACCACCACCCAGATAAAAAAATTGAAGTTTTATTAATACCCTGAGAGCTTCCTCATGTACCTTCCTAGTCACTAACTCACTCTCCTAGCCAAAAGCACCAGTATCATAATGACTAATACCATAGATTCATGCTACTGCTGCTGCTGCTGCTGCTGCTGTGTGTGTGTGTGTGTGTGTGTGTGTGTGTGTGTGTATGTGTAGAGATGGGGGGGTCTTGCTTGGTTGCCCAGCCTGGTCTCGAATTCTTGGATTTAAATGATTCTCCCACCCTGGCCTCCTCAAAGAACTGGGATTGCAGGCATGAGCCACTGCACCTGGCTTGCTTATTTTTAAATTTTCTGTAAATAGACTCACACTTGATGTATCCTTTTAAATAATACAAAGTATGTGTTCTAATTTTTCTGACTGCCTTTAGTTAAATATTATGGTGGTGGTATTCTTCCACTGTAGTTTATTTTAGTTGCCGTATAGTATTTTGCTGCATGACCATAGAATTAATTGTTTTTCAGTTCTACTGTTTTTGTATCAGAGTTAAGTTAGTCTTTTAAAACAAGTTGTTTCCCTTTCATGATTTTATATTCTTTAAAGGAGTTTGCATAAGATATTATTTTTTCCTTAAGTGTTTGACAGAAATTAATGGTGAAACTACCTTGTCCTAGAGTTTTAATTGATGGATAGCTTTCAATAACATATTTGATATATTTAATAATGCTTGTAATTCCTCTTTCAACAGATTTGCAAAGCTGTGTATGTTTTCCTAGACATTTACTAAGAATTATAACTGATCAATATCATTGGCATAAAATTTTTAAAAAATCTCAATATTTACTAATATTAATGTATTTCTCCTATTCCTGATTTTGGTAATTAGCTTTTCTTACTTTTTAGTCCAGCAGTCTAAAAAATTGAGATGTTAAACTTTGATATTTTTCTCTAATTTTTCCTATTTTGTTAACATAGTTATGTTCTTAATATTGCTTTCTTCTTTTTACTTTTATGGAAATTTAGTTTAGTCTTCTGGTTATAACTTCTTCAGAGGACACTTGCATGAACAATTTTCAGCCACTCTTTTTTTTCTAATGTATAATTTTAAGACTATTATTTACCTTTATCTACTGTTTAAGTTGAATGCTTCCTTTCTTTTCTATTTCTGTCTTTTTTTTTTTTTTTTTTTGAGATGGAGTCTCATTCTGTCACCCAGGCTGGAGTGCAGTGGTGTGATCTCAGCTCACTGCGACCTCTACCTCCTGGGTTCAAGCAATTCTTCTGCCTCAGCCTCCTGAGTAGCTGGGATTACAGGCGTGTACCACCACGCCTGGCGAATTTTTGTATTTCTAGTAGAGATAGGATTTCACCACATTTGCCTGGCTGGTTTCAAACTTCTGACTTCAAATGATCCATCCTCTTCAGCCTCCCAAAGTGCTGGGATTACAGGCATGAGTCACCGCACCTGGCCTGAATCTCTTCTTTTGAAAAGTTGCATTTTTATTGTCACTCAGCAGAAAACATTCACTCACATGCATCACAAATTCTTTGACCCACAGATTCTTTAGAGGTATAGTGATGAATATTCAAATATTAGAGCTTTTCCTCTTTTTCTATTGACTTTTAGCATTATTAACATAATTACACTATGAGTACAGAATATACTTTCTGAAATTTCAATACTTAGAAATTTGTTGAGTTATTTTATGGCTTAGCATATGGTGATTTTGGTAAATGTCTTATGTGTATTTGAAAAGATTATATATGCATAAGGTATCGAATGCAGATTTCTATCTATGTAAACAAAGTTAAGTCTGAAAATCATAATCCAAATAATCTATATTCTTATTAATATTTTGTCTATTTCTTCTAACAGTTGCCCAATGAGATGTATAAAATCATACACTTTTTCTTTTTGTTTGCCTTTTGTTTGTTTATGCAATCAGTGTTGTCATCAGTTTAAAATAATGAGTTATAAAATAGTATTTGCAAGCCTCATGGTAATCTCAAATTAAAAAAGTAAAAACATACAATGGATACACAAAAAATAAAAATCAAGAAAGTAAATTACACCACCAGAGAAAATCACCTTCACTAAGAAGAAGACAGGAGGGAAGAAAAGAAGAAAGTGAAGACCACAGAACAACCAGAAAAAAACTAACAAAATGAAAGGAGTAAGTCCTTACTTATCGGTAATAACGTTGAATGTAAATGGACTAAATTCTCCAAATGAAAGTCATAGATTGGCTGAATGGATTAAAAAAAACAAAAGACTCAGTGATCTATTGCCTACAAGAAACATACTTCACCTATAAGGACACACATAGACAAAATAAAGGGATAGAAAAAGATACTCCATGCCAGTGGAAACTAAGAAAGAGCAGGATTAGCTATACTTATAACAGACAAAATAAATTTCAAGATAAAAAATGTAAGAAGAGACCAAGAAATTCATTATATAAGGATAAGGGGGTCAATTCAGCAAGAGGATATGACAATTGTAAAATTTTTGCACCCAACACTGGAGCAACCAAATATATATAGCAAATGTTATTAGAGCTAAAAAGAGAGAAAGACCTGAGTACAATAATAGCTGAAGACTTCAGCATTGAATAGATCTTCCAGACAGAAAATCACCAAAAAAAATTACACTTAATCTTCACTATGGAACAGATAGACCTAATAGGTATTTTCAGAACATTTCATTCAATTGCTGCAGAATATACATTCTTCTTCGCAGCACATGGATCATTCTCAAGGATAGACAATATGTTAAGTCACAAAAAATGTCTTAAAACATTCAAGAAAATGGAAATAATGTCCAGCATCTTCTCTGATCATAATGGATAAAACTAGAAATCAATAACAGAAATTCTGGAAACTATACACACGGAAATTAAACAATATGCTCCTGAATGACAAGTGAGTCAATGAGGAGATAAAGAAGGAAATTGAAAACTTTCTTGAAACAAATCATGAAGGAAACACACACAACATACCAAAACCTATGGGATACAGCTAAAGCAGTACTAAGAGGAAAATTTATAGCTACTAGCACCTACATCAAAAAAGAAAACCTCAAATAAATAACATAATGATGCATCTTAAAGAACTAAAAATGGAAGAACAAACCAAACCCAGAATTAGTTGAAGAAAAGAAATAATAAAGACCAGAGCACAAATAAATGAAATTGAAATGAAGAAAAAAAAATCCAAAAGATCAACGAAGTAAAAAGTTGGCTTTTTGAAAAGATAAACAACATTGACAAATCTTTAGCCAGACTAATGAGGAAAAAGAGAAGACTCAAACAAATAAAATCAGAGATGAAAAGGCAACATTACAACCAATACTACAGAAATTCAAAGGATCATTAGTGGCTACTATGAGCTACTACATGCCATTAAATTGGAAAATCTAGAGGAAAAGGATACATTCCTAGACACATACAACCTACCAAGATTGAGCCATAAAGAAATTCAAAACTTGAGCAGACTAATATCAAATACAAGATTGAAGCCAAAATAAAAAGTCTCCCAGCAAAGAAATGCCTGAGATTGGATGGCTTCACTGCTGAATTCTATAAAACATTTAAAGAACAACTAATACCAATCCTACTCAAACAATTCCAAATAATAGAGAAGAAGACTTCCAAAATCATTCCACAAGGCCATTGTTACCCTGATACCAAAACCAGATAAAAATACATCAAAAAAGAAAACTATAGGCCAATGTTCCTGATAAATGTTGATACAAAAATCCTCCCAAAATACTAGCAAGTTTAACTCAACAGTACTTTAAAAGGATTATTCATCGTGACCAAGTGGAATTTATCTCAGGGATGCAAAGATGCAAATCAATCAATGTGATACATCATATCAACAGAATGAAGAACAAAAACCATATGATCATTTCAATTGATGCCAAAAAAGTATTTGATAAAATCAACATTCCTTCATAATATTATAAAAACACTCAAAATACCGGGTATAGAAGGAATGTACCTCAACATAATAAAAGCCATATTTGACAGACCTACAGATAGTATCATCATGAACAGGGGAAAAGTGAAAATCTTTCCTCTAAGATCTGGAACAAGAAAAGGATGCTCACTTTCACCACTGTTATTCAATATAGTATTGGAAGTCCTAGGTAGAGCAATCAGACAAGAGAAAGACACAAAGACCATCCAAATTGTAAAAGAAGAATCCAAATTATCCTTCTTTGCAATTGATATGATCTTATACTTGGAAAAACCTAAAAACTCCACCAAGGAACTATTAGAACTGATAAATAAATTCAGTAAAGTTGCAGGATACAAAATCAACACTCAAAAATCAGTAACATTTCTAAATGCCTACAGTGAACAATCTGAAAAAGAAATAAAAAAGTAATCTCATTTACAGTAGCCACAAATGAAATTAAATACCTATGATTTAACTTAACCAAAGAAGTGAAAGATTTCTACAAAGAAATCTATAAAACTGTAAAACACTGATTAAAGAAATTGAAAAGGATGCAAAAAATTTGAAAGATATTCCATGTTTATGGATTGGTAGAATCAATACTGTTAAATGTCCACACTGCCCAAAGCTATCTATGGATTCTATACAATCCTTATCAAAATACCAATGGCATTCTTCAAAAAAAAATTAAAAATAATCCTAAAATTCATATGGAATCACAAAAGACCCAGAATAGCCAAAGCCATCCTGAGCAAAAAGAACAAAACTCAAGGAATCCCATTTCCTGACTTCAAATTACACCACAGAGCCATAGCCATAGTAATCAAAACAGTAAAGTACTGAAATCAAAACAGACACACATACCAAGGGAACAAAATAGAGAACCTAAAAACAAATTCATACATATAAAGTGAACTCATTTTCGACAAAGGTTTCAAGAACATATGTTGGGGAACAACAACAACAACAAAAAGACAGTCTCTTCAATAAATGATGCTGGGAAAATTGGATATCCATGTGCCAAAGAATGAAACTAGACTCTTATCTATCTCCATATACAAAAAAAAAAAAATCAAAATGGATTAAAGACTTGATTAAAGACTTAAATCTAAGACCTCAAACTATGAAACTACTAAATGAAACATTGGGAAAACTCTCCAAGAAGTGGGCAAAGATATCTTGAGTGACACCCCAGAAGAACAGTCAACCAGAGTAAAAATGAACTAATGGGATCACATTAAGTTGAAAAGCTTCTGCTCAGCAAAGGAACCAATTAATTAGCAAAGTGGACAACCCATAGAAGGGGAGAAAATATTAGCAAACTATCCATCTGACAAGGGATTGAGAATCAGAATATATAAGGAGTTCAAACAACTGTATAGCAAAAAATCTAATAATCTGATTTTGAAAATGGGCAAAAGATCCAAATAGACATTTCTCAAAAGAAGACATACAAATGGCAAACATGCATATGAAAAGTAACTGAACATCATCAATCATCAATGAAATGCAAATTGAAAGTGCAATGAGATATCATCTCACTCCTGTTAAAATGGCTTTTATCCAAAAGATAGGCAATAACAAATGGTAGAGAGGGTATGGAGAAAAGAGTATGGAGAAAAGACTCTCATACACTATTGGTGGGAATGTAAATTAATACAACCACTATGGAGAACAGTTTGGAGGTTCCTCAAAGAACCAAAAATAAAGCTACCATATAATCCAGCAGCCCCACTGCTAGGTACATACCCAAAAGAAAGAAAATCAGGATATCTAAGAGGTATCTGGACTCCCATGTTTATTGCAACACTATTCACAATAGGCAAAGTTTAGAAGCAACCTAAGTGTCCATCAACAGATGGATTGATAAAGAAAATGTGATACATATACACAATGGAGTATTATTCAGCCATAAAAATTAATGAGATTCAGTAATTTGCAACAACAGGGATGGAACTGAAGAATAATAAGCCAGGCACAGAAAGATAAACTTGGCATGTTCTCACTTATTTGTGGGAGCTAAATAGTAAAATAATTCAACTCATAGAGATAGAGAGTAGAAAGATGGTTGCCAGAGGCTGGGAAAGATAGTGTTGGTGGTGAAGGGGATGAGGAGATGGTTAATAGATACACAAAAATAGAAAGAATAAATAAGATCTGGTATTTGATAGCACAACAGGGTGACTATAGCACAGCAGGGTGACCTTGAAAATAACTAAAAGTGTATATATATTTGGATTGTTTGTAACATGAAGGGTAAGTATTTGAGGGGATGGATATCCAGTTTTCCTTGATGTAATTATTACATCATGATATTGTAGACCTATATCAAGGCATCTCATGTACCCCAAAAACATATATACCTACTATGTACCCACAAAAATTTAAATAAAATTATACACTAATTGTAAATTATCTATTTCTCCTTTTAGTTTTATAAATTTTCATTTTTTCTTGAGGCTACCATTTTAAATGCATACATATTTATAATTTTTGTATCATCCTGGTAGATTGAACCTTTTCTTATCATGAAATATTTTTGCCATAAAGTCTACATTGTTTTCTATTATGATAGCTACACTGGCATTCTTTAGTTTAGTCTTTGTGTGGCTAAATTTTCTCTTTTAATGTTTTAAACTGTATTTGTGGGTTTGCGTGTTTATACACATATCTTCTAAATCCTACACATATATGATATAAAGTTCATATATATCATTTATGTTTTTCATATGTAGATATACATATATAATAGTTCATTTTGCCCAATTTGATGACATTGTCAGAAATGTATATAATCTTTTAATTAGAGCCTCTATTTACATTTAATGTAATTTAATGTTACTATTGATAAATTTGTAATTAAATTCTCCATCTTAACTATTTTTCCTAATTGTCAATGTATTTTTTTCTTCTCTTTCTACCATGATTTGGATGAAGCAAGCATTTTTTATCATTCTACTTTTCTCCTCTATTACAATTTTAGTTACATATTATTTTCCTTTCTTTCATTTCATTACCATAGAGATAACCACATTCATCCTTGATTTAAACGCTAATATAAATTAATGCTTACCATTTCTTAGAGAGTTTAAGTCCTTTATATATTAGGACTTCAAATAATGCAGTGTTATTTTATATATTCAAAATCTATTTGAATACATGCACCTATTTCGTGCCATTGATATTTAATTTTGTGGCTCTTCATTTCTTACTTCATTTCCTTGTCTTAAAGTCACAGTTTTTTTTCCCCAAAAACCTCCCTTTGATAGTTCTTTTAATATGTGTTCCTTGAAATAAATGATCTCCATCATGTATATGTGTCAAGATATCTGTAATCTTTTTTGGTGGATATAGAATTTGAGGTTAGTAGTTATTTTAAGCACTTTAAAAGTGTCATTCAATTTTCTTCTCTTTCCCATCATTTGTAATACAAAGTCAGCTGTCAACTTTACTTTTGAAGTTTTAAAGTAGTGTGTCATTACAGTTCTTCAGCTGCTTTTAATCTTTTTTCTGTATTTTTTATTTTTAGTCTTTTTACCCGTGATATGCTTTCACGTAATTTTCTTTGTATTTATCTTGATCTATGTTTACAGTCTCTTGCAATCTATGGCTTGATGCTTTTCACCAGTTTTAGAAAATTCTTGACCAATACCATTTCAAAATGTAGCCTCTGCACCATTCTTTCTCCCCTATCTTTAAGGTGTTTTCAAATTTCAAGCAATTTGAATTTTCATTGCATTACAAATATGCTTGCACTCTTATACATAATTGTTCACAGATTTTGGTTTCTGTGCTTAATATAGATCTCTTCTAGTGGATTATCTTTCAGTCAACAGGTCTTAGAGTCTCCTGTTTAATCTGCTATGAAACCCATTTATTCAATATTTAGTTTTAGTTATTTTATTTTTCAGTGCTAGATTTTTCCCTTTGATTTATTTTCATTCCAGTTTACACGGTAAAAGCATACATTTTGGCACTCAATTGCCTAGAAAATATCTATCTGGTCACCAAACCATTTCTAAACCATTCCTATGATTCATTCCACTTTGATTTGTTCTGCTGAATTGGTGAACCTTATATGTAAGGTCACCTTGCACTGGAAGTGAAGGTCTTACAATGAAGCCTTCACAGAGGCTATACTCAAAGAATGTTGACACATATTCAGGAAGAGAGAGGAAAGCAGGCATGTCTAGGGAGACAAAAACATGAATCCCTCCAACTTTGCCTGTTAAGCCCCCAAAGTGCAATGTCCAACAACAAACTACACAATACACATGTGTTTCATGACAACTCCCTGTCTTGTTATTCAGCCTTATCTCACACTTCTTTGTCCATTGCCCCGACACCACTGAATTCCTTTCTGTTTCTCAAATATATTCAAGGTTTACTCTATTATGCAAACTTGCTCATACTCTTCTCTTTTTTAAGCCCCGAATCCCCCACTTATATGTATAAGTTGTACACATCTGTAAAGCCCCAGCTTCAAGTCCATTTCCCAGGGGATATAATCTCAGACACTCCAGATCACATTGAATGTCCTTGTTATCAGATTTGTAATTATTTGTTTAATGATTCTCTTCCATTGATCAGTGAGGGCATGGATCACATCTGTGTTGTCCAGTGTTTTACGCCCAGTGCCTGCTGCAGGGCTTATGTCAAAGTACATAACCTTTAACTTCATAGAAAGGAAAGGAAACCAATGCAAAAATCTTCCCAGGATTCAAGAAATTTTGTAAATTCTTAAGAGAAACATGTTCTGATTTTTTTCTCGCTCTGTCGCCCAGGCTGGAGTGCAGTGACTGGATCTCAGCTCACTGCAAGCTCCGCCTCCTGGGTTCACACCATTCTCCTGCCTCAGCCTCCCGAGTAGCTGGGACTACAGGCGCCCGCCACCTCGCCCGGCTAGTTTTTTGTATTTATTAGTAGAGACGGGGTTTCACCGTGTTAGCCAGGGTGGTCTCGATCTCCTGACCTCGTGATCCGCCCGTCTCGGCCTCCCAAAGTGCTGGGATTACAGGCTTGAGCCACCGGGCCCGGCCACATGTTCTGATTTTAATGTAAATAAAGCTAGACAGAAATTTTGAGCTGGAAGGAATTTTTAGAAACCAATCTATGTAATCACATTACCTCACTCATAAGAAAACTGAGGACCAAAGAGCACCAGTGATTAGCAAAGAGTTGATATTAATGATGATGATAATAATAATGGAAAAATGCAAGCAATCTCAGTCAATGACAGACTAGTCCACAATGCAGAATCCCTCCTATCTACTCCAAATGTTCTCTATGATTCTCAGCAATAGTGCAACAACTCAGTGGTGGCAACTGATCATGCCAATGATCAAGAACTCAAGTTTGTAGATTTGCTTTCCTAGTAGAATTAAATCAATACTCTCTTTAAAATAGTGTCATTCTAACATGCACTTCAATAGCAATTTCAGGGATTTTTTTGTAATGAAGACATTTATTAAACCATTAGAGTGTTTTACCTGCAAGTGCACAAAACCTAGCAAAAACTGTTTTCCATAATACTGAGTTTCATATGTGGCGCATAGCCCAGAGGTAAGTCAGTTCCAAGGATAATCCACTGAATTAATGATGTCATCCCTGAGCCAGGTTCTTTTGGTCTTCCTGCTTTGCAAATCTTTGCACACTGGCCCTTGTCCTCACGACTTATTTTTCTTGGTTGTAATGTGACTGCAGTAGTCCCAAGCACCATATCCTAAAAGGTGGTAAAAGAGAAAAAAAAAGTTTCACATTTTAACAGCAAGAGAAGCTTTCTCAGAATCTCTACCTAAGCACTGGTCAGAACTGTGTCAGAAGCTCACTTCTGAACCAAATGCTATAAACAGGTCATTAAATCACCATGGTCAACCTGGACAAATCAGCATTTTTTTCTTGCTTTGGAGAAGGACAGTTTTTTGTGAAGTAGGTGATCCAAGAAGGGGGCAAAGGTTGACCAGCTGATGCCAGCAGGTAATGAAAAATGCTGACCATATTTATTTTAGACTTTTTTTTTAAAGATCAGGTGATTGCTTAGTTGAGATTTGATAGGGAAAATGTTAAGTGTTTCTGATTTCTGTCAAATTTTATAAAAAGCTTTAACGATAATATTTTAACTTACCTGTGATGTCTTAATTGCTAGTACAATACTTTCAATTGCTAAACATTTTCTAAGATTGAACATTAATTATTCAGAACTTCAACTGTATCTGCTAAATAAAATGAAAATAAGTGCAGGGTTTTTTTTTGTTTGGTTGGTTGGTTTGGTTGTTTTTTTGTCATTACTAGTCTAACAGCTACTTCTGGGATTCTGTGTTAAAGGAACAAAGACCAACTATTTATATGAAACTGATCAATATGAAGACACATCCAGAGGATCTGACTGTATTGGGTTAGATGAAATTAGTATGCCAGAAGCTCAAATGTTAAAAAGACAGAAGACTCAACTTCATGAGGGATTTGTTAGCAGTCAGACATAGCACATTGTCCCGTACAGACATATGCTGTCTATGCTAAGCATTCTTGATGCTATCTTAATTCATAGAGGAAGAACTCATTTTGGATCTGTAAAGTTTACCACCAAGTTGAATAATTACACTGACAATTGGAAAAAAAGCTCTTAAATTTTCCATGTTCCTTTCTCATATAAAAACATTATTTTTCACCCAATCTTTCTCCTGACACCCAACCATTGTACTCCATATCAAATAAATAGATAAGAATATTAATTTCCCTCATGTCTGTCCTAGTCTGTGAATGTTCATGTTTATTTATAATCATGCTGGTTCTCTTGGGCTGCAAGCCACCTTTGGGAGAAGGTCTCTGTGTCTGTTTATTCAGTCTCTACATCACACTTAACGGAGTGTCACATGAAAAGCTGCTTTGTGATTATTATCATGAATCTAATTGTAAAAGGAAAAATTAAAATGAATTTTGTACCTGTTTAAGTTAACTAAGCAGTGACTCCTCATTCAGGCGAAGAACACTTACAGAAAAAATGTGATTTTACCATTACCTTCTCACAAAGACTGACAATGAATGACAGGTTAGCAATAACTTGATATATGTATAATGGATATATTTATAAAATCAAAATAGTTTTGAGAATATTTAAAATTAGAATATAGTGTTATATAACACGACACAAATTTTAACAAAACATATTGTATTAGCTAGAGTTGGAGGCCACAGATTTTCGTTCTGTTTCACTTGACCACAGAGGATATCAAAGAGCTCAGAACCTTTAAAGGAAGGCACATGGACAGGCATAAGAAAACAGTAGGAGTGAGGGTGCAGTGTGGGGCTGCTGGTAGGAAACATAGACAGACAAGGACTCTAGATAGGAGGACTCTTAAGCAAACTACTCCGGAGCCACTACCCTAACACACCTACTGCTCAGTTTCTGAAACCGCAACACCTCCACCACTCATCATTAACACCTCTCAGACCAAATTAAATTGTTTCTAAAATGCTCCTGTGTCTTTGAATCTCTCCTTCAACATAAAGTTCCAGAGAGTTAAGCCTCCTCCAACTGAAAAGAGAGAAGATACGGCCCTTTCCATTTCTGAAATGGAATCCTCCCAAAACTGACACAGCGGTGAACTTGCCCAAACCACAGAAAGCATACAGATGCTGAGTAGCCAAGAGAATAGGAAAAGGCCACCCTGTCTGTCATCTGAGTACCAGGTCTACCTTGTTTATGCTTCGCTTAGTTGCAAATTTTTCCATACTGAAGATTTCTGGCAACCCTGTGATTAGCAACACTCCCTTAAGCCAAAGCCTAATCCAGAGCAAGGTCCTAACCCTTTTCAAATTCATGATGTCTGAGAGAGATAAGAAAACTGCAGAAGAAAAGTTCGAAACTATTAATTCGTGAGGCTTAAGAAAAGAAGCCATCTGGATAATATAAAAGTGCAAGGTAAAGAAGCAAGTGCTCATGTAGAAACTGCAGCAAGTTATCCAGGTCTAGTTAAGATCATTGGTGAAGGTGGCTACATTAAACAATATATTTTCAGTGTAGATGAAACAGCCTTCTACTGGAAGATGATGCCATCTAGGACTTTCATAGCTAGAGAAGATAAGTCAATGCCTGGCTTCAAAGCTTCAAAAGACAGGCTGACTCTCTTGTTAGGAACTAATGCAGCTAGTGACTTTAAGTTGAAGTCAGTGCTCATTTATGATTCAGAAAATCTTAAGATTCTTAAGAATTATGCTGAGTCTGCTCAGCCTGTGCTCTGGAAATGAAAAACAAAGCCTGAATGACAGTATCTCTGTCACAAGATGGTTTACTGAATATTTTAAGTAAATCTCCTGCTCGGGAGAAAAAGAAAGATTCCTTTCAAAATATTACTGCTCATTGACAAAGCACCTGATCATCCAAGAGCTCTGATGAAGGTATACAAAGAGATTAATGTTGTTTTCATGCCTGCTAACACAACATCCATTCTGCAGTCCAGGGACCAAGGAATATTTCAACTTTCAGTCTTAATAGTTAAGAAACACATTTGGGAAGTCTATACCTGTCATAGATAGTGATTTCTCTGATGGATCTGGGCAAAGCACACTGAAAATCATCTGGAAAAGATTCACCATTGTAGATGCCATCAAGAGCATTTATGATTGATTGGAGAATGTCAAAATATCCACATTCACAGGAGTTTGAAAGAAGTTGATTCCAACCCTTCTGGATGACTTTGAGGGGTTCAAGCCTTCAGTGAAAGAAGTAACTGCAGATGTGGTGGAAATACCAAAGGAACTAGAATTAGAAGTGGATCCTGAAGATGGGGCTAACGCTGCAACCTCAAGATAAAACTAACAGATGAGGAGTTGCTTCTTATGGATAAGCAAAGAAACTGGTTTCTTGCAATGGAATTCACTCCTGGGGAAGACGCTATGGACATTGTTGAAATGGCAACAAAGGACTTAGAATATTACACAAATTTAGTTAATAAAATAGCAGCAACTTTGGGAGGATTGACTCTAATTTTGAAAGAAGTTCTACATGGGTAAAATGCTATCAAATTGCACTACATGCTACAAAGAAATCTTTTATGAAAAGAAGAGTCAGTCAATGTGACAAACTTCATTGTGTCTTAATAAAAAAAAAATTGCCATAGCCACAGCCACCCCAACCTTCAGCAGCCACCACCCTGATCAATCAGCAGCCCTATGCATCAAGGTAAGACCCTCTCCAGCAAAAAGTCTATTGCTCACTAAAGGCTCAGGTGATTGTTAGTGTGTTTTAGCAATATATTATTTTTGATTAAGGTGTGTACATTTTTAGGCCTAGTACTATTGCACATTTAATAGACTACAGTATAGTGCAAGCATGATTTGTATGTGCACTTGGAAAGCAAAAAATTCATGTGACTCATTTTATTGTGATAGTCACTTTATTGTGGTGGTCTCGAACTGAACCCACAATATCTTTGAGGTATACTTATAAATGCCTCTTCCTAAATTTATCCAGTCAGAAAGGAAAAAAGAAATGGAAACTTGGGACATCATACACCTATGCAACAATAAACATACTCACTCTTTCCCCCAAATGGAGACACTTCAGCATCTTATCACTGATTTCACACAACTCTAAGTCCAAACAAACTGGATGATGTTCATTCTTCCTCTGCAGTCACAATCCCATGTTTAAATTCTGCTTTCATGAACAAGTGTTTAGTAGCATACCCCAAATGAGGTACTAAAAGACAAAGAACATGAATTAGAAGCTAAGATATATAAATGTATTCATCACTCCATAAAAATAGAAAGTCTAGAGGATAGTAATCAAATTTCTATGGCAGCATGTGAAAGCGTAATTCATATCTATGACTTCTCTCCTTTCTTGTCCACTCTGCATGCTCTGCCTTCAACCAGCACCCCAGCTGACCAGTTAGGTGTTGACGTTTAATCTAGTGAGTTACCCCAACGTTTATTGTTGTTGATTCCAAGTCTTTGACAGCCTTTCCTGTTTGTAATTTTTTCTACCATCTACTTTTACTACTATAAATGGTAGGATAAGAAGGTACACTGAGAGACTACCTGGGTTCCACCCATAATTCTCCTGTTCCATTGTAAAGTAGTAACCCACTTTGTCTTTCATGGTTAGGATCGATTACACCAGCCAGCCCTAAAATCCCTATCATTTCCTCTTTTCCTTGAGTCATAAGAAGCTGAGAATGGCCAGATGGCAATATGAGCTTCCAATTCAATGGAAACATTGTTGTATGTCTTAGTGGAAACATTCTTCCTTGTGGATTAATACCTCTAACCAGCAGACCCCAACTTATTGGAACAAGATGCAAAAAAATTTTAAAGTCATACTATAACTGTAACTGAAACTTCAATAGGCCATTTCCAACATCCTATAATGATAGATTCTTCTGAGTTATGGCAAATATGCTGAAGATAATGAATCAAAACACAGCAGTCTTTCCCTTGTCCTTTTTTCTTTTAACCGTTTTCATTAGAAGCAACGTTATGTGAAAATCTGTACCAAGGGTAGAGCAATAAGGAAGTCCCCTAATAGTACTGCTTGCAGATGCTTGATGGCCAAGAACATCACATCCAAATTCACGTTAGGTATCTATTCCAGTGTGGAAATTGTTTGCAACCTCTATCTTAGAAGGATTTCAGTGTTATTATGCTGCTACCAGACACCTGACTGTTATGTCAGGTGTAATATATATGTGGATTTTTGTGTCACTCACTGGATGGCCAATTGGACATCCGTTAGTAGAAGTGGCCTGAATAGTCTTGGTGAAGGAAAGTCCATGTTTATAAGCCCATCTTGAACATCTCACCTTGTTTCATGACACTTGAAGCATTTATGTAACTAACATAAGGGAGAGACACTTCTAGAAAGCCACCACTGATTACTAAGAGCCTCCTCTTCTGTGGGTATGATCTTAGGTAAACATTCTGATATAATCTCAAACTGCAATTTTTCTGAAAAGTATATACCTCATCCCTAAACCCTCTTGTTATAATTTTTCAGACTTGTCCCTTCAACTTCCTGATCACATGGACAAGTCGTTGGCCATTCCCCATGGACTGCTATACATATAATACATCCTGATTTTAAGCCATCTCTTCATCTAGACTCACTTTGCCATGAAGTGAAGGAGCAACATACAGAACTTAAAATTATTCTCTAACTTTTTTAGGGACCAACTCTCCTGGTGCCATATATCATGAAAAGTCATATAGAAAACTTGTTCATAGCTAGTTAATACATATAGTTTTTAAGGAGTAAGAAAGTCAGATGCTACTTATTTGTCTCGTGTCCTTAGGAGCTGCTTGATTCCAATCCTATTTGAACCACTTCTATTTTATGATGGAGGGTAGTTGGTGTGTTCACTTTATAAATAGGCAGACCATATAAAACTCCATCATAATGGGAAATTTGACTCAAGTGTCATGATTATATGGCTTTTACAATCAGAAACTTAGTCACCATGAGAAATGAATAGCAAACCAAGAACTCGTTCTTAGAAGTGGCATGATTATTTGTTTAAAGAAGGTGACTTTGTCCCCCAAACTAGAATTTCATACTCAATGACCACAAATATGTCCAGCATTATTGAACCTAGTACTTTATAAAGACCAAGGACCACAGCTACTTGTCTTGAAGCCTAGATCACTGGAGAAAAGTAATTTGTTCTGGGCTCCATTCATATTTGGAAGCTCACATAATTGGGAAAGAGTAGAACCCTCATTTGTGATACAATTTTCTTCCAAAAACAAAAAGCCCCACTAAGCATTTTGCTCCTTAGAGTTAGGTGACAAATGTTCATTAACCTTCACTTTGAGG